>NC_135764.1:20773127-20868174 GCF_052425735.1 Oculina patagonica
TTCAGAAGACAATTAGCGGATACCTTTTCTTCCTCTTTTCTCACCCTTCGTCACCAATGGTTACGTTGTGCTGGTATTATTTAACATATCCTGCATAACGTTATAACCAACGAGAGTGCACAGTGAAGGTGATTAGACACTAGCGCCCAAGTTTTAGTCTGGTCAACCGTTTTCACTACATTCGAAAATTAACAATTAGACGGAAAGCTCGAGGTTTCTTTCAAAGTCGATAGAAAACGAGAGCTAGCCGTCTAAATGTTTTAGCATAACCCACTGACCAATCTATTAAAAATAGAATATCGCTTTAATTGATTTATTGAAGGTGTTAATTGATATTATAACATAGAGGGCAAAATTACTGAATGGTGATTGGCTGAGACAGAGGGCATTTTCCCTTAATTTTGGTAATTGCCCCGGGCAAAATTACTTGATCCTGATTGGACAAACAGGAAAATTGCTCGTTTCTGATTGGCTGAGCGCGCTGCACTTCGTTGGCTTCAAGACGGCGGGATTTTGAGCAGGATTTTCAAACAGAGCGCTCGCTTGTACATCGATCTTTTCGAAATTTGACTTCAGTTTCCGCAGATATGTGATGAAAATTGAATGGAAATGGGGGTAATTACTTGAAACGAAGATCCAAAAGCTGACACAGAAGATTATTACAGTTGAAAACGGTACAAAAATTGCATCAGACACTTGCAAGTGTGCGACAATTCAAATTCATTCGTAGCGGCCGGCAACTGACATCTCCGTTTCACTTCTGTCATCGCTAAAACTCATCACCAGCAACCCAGGATATAAAGGAGGACATATATAGTTTGTTTCGTGAAAGAAGGTCACATTAATTGGACAAATTACTACTACAAGTTTGTTTGGGGTCGTCGTTTGCTGTTATCTATGTCGAGGACTGACATGTGAAGCCGATCGTAGAGGAAAGCTTCAAAACGTGCACACAGGTGAATAAATATATTAAGTGTTCGCTTGTTCTGTCGTTAATAGCTTTTTTTATTTTTTTTTTTCACGAATTTCATACCGTTCATTGCATACAACTGTCAGCGTTATTCTCTTCCGAACGTCAAGATTTGCTCGATTATAAGGAACGTTTTCGTTTCGCAAGTCAAATTAAGCTTCGCGCTGTACAGAAGTCATTTTTATAGCATCGACAATTTTCAGAAAATTTTGCCCTCTATGTCATAAACAAGTAATCACATGTTTCCTCGTAAAATTAAGGATTAATATCACTTGTGTTTTCGGAAGTTGGAGAAATAGCCCTCGTCGCTTCGCGACTCTGGCAATTTCTACAACTTCCGAAAACACGCGTGATATTAATCCTTAATTTTACTCGGCCCCATGCGATTACCTATACAAATTCAGCGAAAAACATAGAAACCTTGAGCTTGCTATCTAATTGTTTCGAATTGTTAAATGGACGGCAACTTTGTATACGTAGCCAATCAGATTGCCCCATTACCTTCTAGACGGTCAGTGGGTTATGCTAAAAGACTGTAGACCATAGAAAACTTTGGCCGATTTATTTTGTAGAATAACAAGGAAAATCACCTGCAAATTAGATGGAAAATCAGTACAAATTGCACGCGTGAGTGTTAGCTCGTACGATCCCATTTTCTCACTTCTAGCCGATGAATGTGTGAGAAGTGTTTTCCTAAATGTTCCAGCTGACATTTCACAACGCGTAGGATTCTGTTTTTTGGAAACGCCAACATATTTTTTCAAGTTTTCCGAAGTTTGTCTAACGCTGAGTTACAGGTTATCTCATTTTCGTGGTCTATACCCTCATACCTCTCGACCAAGGATCGCACAAGAGCTCTCTCAGCTAGTATAACTTTTTTTCCTATATAACTCACGGACATTACCTTTTATTTTTTTTTCTACAAGGATACGTTACTCATATATGGAAATATTTCCTGTATTCAAAGTTGGTACTTACTGCTCACGAAGTTCTTGCAATTGGCGATTTGCTCTTCTAACGTTTTGCAAAAAGACTGCTTCTCGTTTACTTCGTTTTGAAGTCGGTCTATTACCGAAGAGTTGTAAATTGCATTTTGCAGGAGTTCATCGTTTTCTTTAGTTTTTTTATTCACTGTTGACTCGATTTGACGTTTCTCGTTTTTTAGGTTTTTATTTTCCTCTTCTAGCTTTCTTTTCTCTTCCATTAACTTGTTAATATAGTCAGAAGATTTTCTGTTTTCCTTTTTGAGATTGTCTTTAGTTTTCTCGATTTCGTTTTTATCCTTCTTTACTTGTTCATGTCCTTTCTTTAACTTTTTGATTTCACTTTCACAGCTGTTGATTTTCTCCTCCATTTTGTTTTTCTCCTTTTCAAAGGTCTGCCTCTCTGTGTTGTGGTTTAACTCAAGTCGGTTGATTTCAGACTCCTTTTCTCTCCTTAATGTTTTGAGTTCATTCTTCAAACTAGAGCACTGTGGACAAGTCTGGCTTCCTAAAATTAACAACTTTGGATTAGTTTCTAATTACATTAAAGTTGTATTCGACAGTTTCCAGCACTTTCCTAGACTAAGATTTCGATGGGTCGTTTAATATAACCACTCCTTATCATTTGATGCTACAATCATGATGTCAAACAAATGCCCAATAATAGGTAAACACATTATCATTTTTTCTTACCATAGCAATAGCATAACCTTCTAAAACACGCTTGATAATTTTAGATTTAACTGCTAATAACTCAAAAACGAGCTCGATGATCCTATTTTTATTATTAAGGTGGCTTAATACAGTTTTGAGGGGGTAAGTGAGCCCAACTTTTAACTCTCTTTAAAAATATTCAGGAATGTTCTTTCTTTCTCTTATTACTGTTTTTTAAAGCATATAGCCATCATATGCGACATTTGACCAATAAAAATGCTAATGAACAATCAATAAAGAGCGAAAATGAATGGCCGAGTGCTTAGAAGGGGACTGGGCACTAGTTGTTTTAACAGCGTTTTTCTCAAAATCTACCCGTATGACCCCACCTCAAAATTTCAGAAATTACAAATTGGCTTTGATTAAACATTCGTGCAAAGTAAAATAAAAATCTGTAAGACAGAATTTGAGCTATTTTGTAAAGGGGCAAAATATCACATTTTCCTATTTTGCGAAAAATCTGTCTTACAGATTTTTATTTTACTTTGCATGAATGTTTAATCAAAGCCAATTTGTAATTTCTGAAATTTTGAGGTGGGGTCATACGGGTAGATTTTGAGAAAAACGCTGTTAAAACAACTAGTGCCCAGTCCCCTCCTAAGCACTCGGCCATTCATTTTGGCTCTTTATTGATTGTTTATTAGCATTTTTATTGGTCAAATGTCGCATATGATGGCTATATGCTTTAAAAAAACAGTAATAAGAGAAAGAAAGAACATTCCTGAATATTTTTAAAGAGAGTTAAAAGTTGGGCTCACTTACCCCCTCAAAACTGTATTAAGCCACCTTAAATTTTGATCAGTACGACAAGATGAAAGTTTAAAACAATTCTGCACATCGAGTTCAGAGCCACCTTAAATGTTCGTACATTTAAGGTGGCTAAGAACCCCATGTGAAGTTTTCTTACGTTTGCCGAAGGTTGTCACTTATCCCAATGATTACAATTCGATAATAACTCAAAGCGGCTCTGAGCCACTGAACTCGGAAAATTAATAGACCTCTTCAGCTACGTATGCAAATTGCCCATTGTAGATCAAGTGACGCTCTCAAGAGAATTGTTCCTTTGTCTTTCTGGAAATTATTCGTTCATTTCCACGTGAATTTGTTTGAATTTGAAAGAAATAATTCTCAAGGGTAGCATCACGTGGTCTACAATGGGACAGCAAACAAAAGAAGCTAAAGAGGTCTATTATGATACAAGAATCGAGAACCGCAAACTGACAAATAAAGATTTGCTAGAACGAGTCATTTTAAACTTTCCACACTTCAGATTTCGTCATTAAGTTCAATACGTCCAAAATAGAAAAAAAAAAAAAAAAAAAAAAAAAATCGCTCATTTTGCTCAGAGGTTTAGCGGACTTGTTTTTGAGTTATTAGGCTTAAAGGTAAAATTTAGAAAATAATCATAACGTGTTCACCAGTTATTGGACATCTGTTTAATACCATAATTGTTGCGTCAACTGAAAAAAGAGTCCTTGTATTGATCCGTCAAAGTTGAAGTGCTAAAAAATGCAGGAAACTCCAAGTACAGTATGATACGACGGTCCGTTACCGGTTCGATAACGTTGCTTTTTTCTACCGAATGCCCAGTGGCCATGATGAGGTAGAGGGATTAACGGTTAGCATACCAAAACAATGCATTGTAACGACATACGAGTATGGTAAATACATTTCATCCTAAAGATAAAGCCACATAAGAAAGTTAAAAATATCCATGCACTGAAACTAGTGCACCGTACTTGACTCAGCTGTTTAATGTTCAATAATGTTAAAATTATTTTCCTAATGTACCTGTGCTACTAAGTCTTCCTCGTAGATCTGCGCTGTTTTCTCGTTCCATGCTTAGTTCGGATCTCAAAACGCTGTTTTCTATTGTGAAAGAAATGTGGGAAACAGTTACCTGACAGTACAGCTACACAGTGGAGAATTGATTTCAATCATTGATTTTAATTTGAAGCAATGCAAAGTATTAAAAAGCGTACTGTACACTTTGCAAACTGGAACAAGACTAAAACAATAAAAAGACCGTGTTCGCTTCTTACTGTTTTCCAATATCACTTTTCTTTCCAGAGATATTCAAGTTTTTAAAATATGCAAATTAGCAAAGCGATGACGTCATAGACTCAACCAAATTTTGATCAAATATAAGGAAAGTGATATCTCAGCCAATTTGTATCGGAACTCTCTGATTTTCTGCAGCAACACTCTGCTTGTTGTGTTTCACCATGTGAACCCAACAATTTGGTTACCATGGCAACACATTAGGTTCCAGATCCCCCCGATGCTAAAGGCTTTTCTGGCCAATTCTGGCATTCTTTATTGTTATTTGTCAATAATGCTTTACATGCGTGATCTGGCAAGCATATGAATGGATAAGGCAGACGTCTTGCCGGGGTTTCATTTTTCCGAACTGAAAAATTCTTAAATATTCAAAATAAATTAGCGGGGACTGGAAAAGAGTTAGTTGCCATGGTAACATAATTTAATTATAAGAACATGTGTGTCACCTGCAGAACTATTAGTCTGCCCAGTTTCATTGGTCTCCGCAGAAAAATGACTGAGATAACTCAATTTTTGTACCTGACATAAAATTGGGTTGAGTAGATGACATCATCAGTCCCCTAATTTGCATATTTTACGATTTTTTTAAGCTTTAATATCTCCAGAACTAAAAAAGATATTTGAAAACGGAAAACGGCATTTTAAATCTTTCCTTAAATACTTTATGAAATACTAAGAAAAGCAAGGGGTGAAAATTTGATCATAGTAGCACTTTAACTGTTAGTAGAAAACGTCCTCTTTGGTGCCCAAACACTTAAGCAGAGGAGCAGTCCGTTGTAGTGGATTGTTTTTGGTCAGTAAGTTTGATACCCTTAATAACTTTTGAAGTATTATTCACTTCAAATAAAAACACTTTTCAAGTGTCCGTTGACTGTTTCAAAGTGTCCGTTGTCCGTCTTAGAGAGGTGTCTGTGTTATAGGGAAAAAAGACTGAAAAACGGCAGGGACCATCACCAGGTGTCCGTCGTATAGAGGTGCCCGTCCCGTTAAGAGAGAGTTCACTGTACGCTACAGTCAACTCTCTCTAAAACGGACACCGTAAGGACCGGCTCCAACTTTCCGTTTTAGAGAGGTTTCCGTCTTATAGGGAGTTTAGTTGCAGAAAAATGACTGAGAAATAGCAGGGATGGGGCCAACACCAGGTGTCCGTCTTAAAGAGGTGTCCGTTAAGAGAGAGTTGACTGTATTACATTGATCAGGAGTAGCAAGCTTTCACTTTCAACGAAAAATTTTATCTTTATCAATCAACAGTTATCCATTTTCCCCTAGCCGATCACTGGTTGCCAGAATTTGTTAAAGAATAATTTAAAGAATAAGCAAAAGATAATTGAAAGTTGAAGAGTGAAACGGATATGTAGCTCGCCGCCTTTCGTTGTTTGATAAATAATCAGTACTTTTTACCTTCACTTTAATTTCCATATAGCTAAAGTTACTTACCGGCTTTTAAAATTGTACTTATGAGATGTGAATGAGCTTTCTCAATTGCGTCCTTAAAGATGTCATAGGCTTTTGCACCTCTTTTTGGTATTAAATCTAACAAAATTTCACATTTTTGGTGTCGAGTTAGATCCTTCGCCTTTATCTTCTCTTCGTCACTATCACTTAACAAATGTGAAGCTGCCATCTTCAGTAACACCTGTTCCGCATCCATGTCTTGCACGAGCACCTCTCTGACACTCTTCAAAATTTTTCTATGTTCTTCATCCATTGGTTCGTCATGATCAGTTGATATGTTTGGTCTGCCGATCATCGTTCCCGTTGGCATTATGCTGAACCTGTTTTAAAAAGAAGGACACGATGAGAGTGAAACAAGGACGTTGTTGCATTAAGTAACGTTTTGGTACGAGAAAAGTGCAAAAGTTTTTTGCGGGGAAACACGGAATCTTGCTGCAAGGAAGCGGCAATCGTGTAATCCTACTTCGTGTAATATACTAGCCATGTATTACAGGATGCTTTAGACAGTCAATGTCTCAAGCCAGCAGCTTTCTCGCAACAATATCGACAGACGTTATAAATCCACGAAAATCATCTAAACGGACTGTATATGTTATAACTAAATGCTGATAACCGCTCAAAATTTAACTGTCATCTGAGAACTGAGGTCTGCAAAATTCAATAATAGCTAAAAAATGGGCTTCAATTTTGACTGATAGACGAGACATCGCCGAAATTTAAGGGGTAACTTAGATTCCTGCAGCCCCATCCAGAGTGCACCCAGAGCCTCTGTCTAATGTAACAGCGACGAAATACATCCAGAAATTATTTTGATCCATTTACCCATGGAATTGTCTTTCTCTTTCTTTCTTTTGTGCTTTCTTTGGTCTTTCAGTGTTGAAAAAGTTTCCACCTTAACCTCAGGGAAGACGGGAAATTTAAAATTATTCTGTGAAAGCTACTGTGGCCTAACGATTAGCTTGAATAAACTCCGGATCGAGCAGTCTGTGTTTGAGCCCTGACCAGGCCATTAAATAGCGAAGCGCGCGAGTGACGTCATGACTCAGACAAGACTCAGACAAACAAACCGTAATGGCGGACGATTTTCCTAAAACACTCTATAAAGCAGGCGGTATTTCTAAAACACTGACATATGATGAAAACTTTGCCTAGATTCATTCTATTTCTCTCAGAACACGCTGATGTTTTTTTAGTCTCGTGGCGGTTATGTTCATTTGCATTCTATTTTTGGACCTCGCGCGCTTCGCTATTAAGTTCTTCAGCAAGAAACCAGAGTAAATAATTGCTAGGAATTGTGGGTCACTAGGTCTGTGAAAGCTTAAAACTTTTAAACCTCATACAAAGTTATAGTGTATAACTCGTTGTAGTATAAATTATATATATTTTTTTATTTTGAACAACTTAATCGAGTTATAGGGCGCTTTCCATTCGACCAAAAATGCCGGAAATTTCGGAACAAGGACGAATGGTACAGAAATTTCCTGGGAGTGTCGACTTTCCGAAATGCGAACCATTCAACCGAAAACCCCGGAAATTCCAGAAGCAAAATCAAATGGAACTGAAAGTTACCGGAATTTTTGTTCGAAAATTTGGGTCTACCTTGCGAGGTTGTCCTCTTTTCCAGAAAATTTTAGAAAAAGCGACCATTTTACACTCAGCCCAAGTTCCTTCGGCAGAGAATTTAGCGATTTGTGCGGCTGAAAGCAGCTACATGTGTTAAGGAAGCATTCTTGAAACTCCAAATAAAAAACTTAGATGAACTCGGTTGTTTTTCGTTCTTGTTTTGCAGGCGGCAGCAAAGAAATGTACAAATATTTATAACGCGCGTGCAGGCTACGCCATTGTTTTGCTCATTAAACTTTTTGGGTTGGCGACGTTGCTTGTAGTGTGCCTTTTGAAAGGTCCTTTTATTTGTGGCCACGATATCATTCATGGCGTTTATTTTCAGTGCTCAGAATGCTTTTTATTTGCAAAATTATCGAGTTATATGTGCAGGAAACCGGCCACAGTGCATTATTTTAATGCACCGTAGAAATTTCCATATTAGACGCACTACCTGACCATATGCAAATTTTGTTTTGCCTTCCGTGCAGTCAACCGGAAAAGTTGGAAAATGCTGCTCCATTCGCCACTGCAATTTTCCGAAACTCAAACCAGAATTTTTGGTCGAATGGAAAGCGCCCATAGTTATAGCGACCTTTAGCTTGGACTTCTAAGAGACTTCGAGTACGAGATTAATTCAAACCAAATTCGTGTGACACGTATAATTACTAGTCACACAAATCTTTTCCCTAACTTTTTTTATGTGTTGGTCAGTAATAGGAAGGAGGATAGGATAGTTCGGGGATATAATTGTCTCAAAATTCCAAAGTCGTACTCGTACTCGATTTCGTACTGCTAGTCAAATCTAAAGGTCGCTATTGACTAACAAGAGCTCTTAGAGCTTAAAACTGCGCTGGTCACTTGATCACTCTAGGGGAGCCATGTGGGGAGAACAAAAAATGCACCCCCCCTATCCCCTTTACCTGCGTCAAAAATGTTGCGACTGATAAACAAAACGGCAAGAAAACGCCTTGTGTGGCATTTCATGGTTTACTAGTTCCATCTACAATTAACAAGAATTATCACTTTCTTTCTTAAAACTCACGCTTTTGGCCGGCATGAGTAGCAATTCGAGGTTAACGTTCTTCACAACTATCTTTAGCACGGTGGTTATGTCAGTACTAATATAATTCGAGGTTTCCGGCCCTTGTCCCGCATCAGTGACGTAATCCGGGCAAGTTCTAGCAGGTCCTTGCTTGCTTTGCAAATATTTAATGAAAGTTACAACGTCAGCGAATTTCATGACACGAAGGTTATTGTGTTTACAGTATTTATTCTAGCCCTCTGAAACATTTTTCTTTTATAGCATAAACGTTTTCTATTTTATTTGAGTCAAACGCTTCAAAATCCAACATTTGACAGAACAAAGGATTCGGAAAGTTTCCATTAGTAACTGATTCACAGCTTTTGAACATGAAGTGACTTGAAGTCACGCCGACATTATTTAATGCCTTATGAAAGTGAAAGTTACAAGGTCAGCACAATCCATGACACGAATGTAATCTTTCAACCTGCTAAAAAAAATTCTTTCATAGCACGAAAATTTAGAAATTTCCTTGAGTCAATCGCTTAAAAATAGAAGGTTTCACGCTAAAGATGCTTAGTTGAGACAAAAGTAGTCGTGCAGAGCAAGAACTGCGCAGCGCAGTTAACTAGAATTCATTTTCAGTGATATATCTCGGAACGAAATTGCATATAATTGCGAACACAATAGAGTATAGTATTCAGAAAACGCAAAGAAAAGAGCACACAATCTTTGCTTCGCGGGGCTCTCCTTCCCTTAAGCCCGCCGCCACTGACAACTAGCCGACAAGTAAAGATTTGTTGACGTCCGAAGAATAATCGGGCAGTGCGCGGCGGGCTTCACCCGCACTTTCGTCTCGAACTGCAAAAAAGAACGATCGGCACTTAGGGACAAAGGTACAAGCTAGAATTAGTGACTTGTTTCACTTCGGTATTCCAAAAAAATCGTAAAAAATTTTAAGCTTAAAATCATTCCTCTGATATGGAAATTTGCATTTTACGCTCTGTTAAAGTCAATATTT
Organism: Oculina patagonica; assembly: GCF_052425735.1. Lineage (NCBI taxonomy): Eukaryota > Metazoa > Cnidaria > Anthozoa > Scleractinia > Oculinidae > Oculina > Oculina patagonica. The sequence continues at coordinate 20,782,958 of NC_135764.1, forward strand.
ACATGCAACCAATGCTTGTTTGATTCTTCGCTTTGGTTTTAATCTGTGGGGGCAGCGTTAAAAAAGACGTATTGAATCGATTCTACTGAACGCAATAAATTAAATCGCGGTGAAGTCAATCGAACAAGCCAACGCCTTGGTTAAGCGCCTTGGTTAAGTGAAAATAGCAGCTTATTGAGAATGGTTGAAAGTGTTATTGTTGTTAGGGTTTATTTACTTATCACACTGAAAAACATTTATAGGCCTTTAGATAGCTTGCGTTTGCGATTTTCGAGCATATTTTGTATATTTCCTACTTAGTAGATCGACCTAGACTTGAATTTGATTTGTTCTCTGCTGTACAAGAAAGTAAGCTTTGTGTTCATTGCTTTACTCTCCATCTCGCTATTAAACTCAGTCGTGAGTTTCCTGATCGTGGCCTAAAGAAACGCGAGATCGAGATCTGATAAAAATGTCCACAAACGCATCGATTCTGTAGCATTTCACCTGCTTGCCGAGCTTGGAGTAAACTGAACTTCAAGCAGTCCGAGTTGAGCTTTGAAAGGCCTAACTGAAGTTAGCATATGTAAATAACTAAGCGTTAGCTATAGGTCAACTATTCCCAAAATCACTTACCTTTTAACTGCAATATGTGTATAAGCCTCCGTCCGATAAAGAAATTCACTCTAATCTTGTGTTTGCGAGAGGTTGAACGAAGTCTTTTAGATGAAATCTGCAATAGCATCCAGCGCAGCTAGACAAACGTGCGACTGAAGAGGAAGAAAAGGTACAGCTGGGAGACTGGTAACGAGGAAGTGTGCCCCTTAACCTGTGAAGCCAGGGAACGAGCTCCGGCTACGAGACACAGCAGGATCTGGCGCGAGAAGGGGAGAAATAGAATAAAACAAGCGTTACTTTCTCTTTTTTGCGTTATATTGAAGCGTTACAACCGATATAGGATACTTCGCCGCCAGTAAGGTCATACGGCTGCTCTGACCATGAATTGTTTACACCGCTTTGAATAAAGAGGTGTCAGGGATGTCTGCTTTCTTTACAACACTAAAACTCGTGAAAAAGAACTTGTCCCTTTCGTTTATATCTAGTACAAGTCCTTTCTAACTTCCCGGTTCTCTTTTGCTTTGTGGTCTAAGCGAGAATTTCTTTTTGAGTTAAACACTTAATTCAAAATACGTACTACACATGATAATTAAGATCCCTGATATCCTCTAAGCAATTCCAAGTGGCTGATAATAGATGAGCCGTAGTAATACAAACTGAATAAGTGACGTAGAAAGCCCTTATCAGAAAAAAAAGAAAAAGCAAGTAATGATAATCCCTTCGTTCCTTGCCCTTTCTCCCATCCTGGCAATTTTAAGTGGCTGATGAAAAAAAAAAAACTTACCGAAAGCATGAGACAGGCTTTAGCCGCTAACGACCTGGGCCCGTCTAAAAAATTGTTCCCTTTATGGAGTCCTTGATTGTGAATACTTGTTATTTATTCTCTAACAGTAAAATACAGTAATCCTTGACATTACCGACTCGACCGACTCCTAGTGCGCATGACCGTAACGCAATACAGCGACACTACACCCTTATAGAAGGTTTGTTTTGCAAACTGAAATTAAGGTCGCGGGGGATACCTACAGCATGAATAAATTCATGAAGCGAAATTTTGCTTGACCTGCATCTTTAGAAACGCTAATTTCTCAGCTGTTATGGGTACGATTAAGCTCAAATTTTACAGAGACATGGAGAAACGATGAAAGATTGTGAATGTCATCTTTTATTTGGTAGATTGCATTTCACGGTGATGTTATAGCCTCGTTAGTGCCAAATTGGGAAAAACATGATTTTGTGGCAGAGTTTGCGGAACGAGTAGGAGACAGCACACTGTGATCTTGTCAAAAACTAATCAGTCAATACCTCTAGAGTGTCATAACAGAAGCGGAATTTTTAATTTAAAGTTTGCCAGCAAGTTATGGCGTTTTAAGTGCGCAAATTTGAATTTAATGTCTTCTACCGCTTTCTGAAAGCGCTCTTTTAAAATTCCGCTTCTGTTATGACACAGTACAGTACTCATAGTTTACCTATCTGCAGTGGCAAGTCATGAAGTTCTGTATCCGCGCTGTATTCTCTGCCACAAAATTGTCGGAAAAGTCCAAACTTTGAGATTTCCGAAGGTGTCCCGACCTAAATACGATCATTTTGCCAAGGAGAGATATAATTATGGTAATTATATTCCACGCTTTTATGGTGCGAACAATGCGTTTTTAAAAAGGACACGATTGTTTATGCCGAATATTTTGTGATTACTCTGAGTTGCAATAATATTTAAATTTGAATGAAAATAAGTTCAAAGACTTCCTACAATCTATATGAACGTATATCGCTAAGCGTTGTTTTAATATTAAAGAAACAGGGATTTTTTACACTGAATTACGCGCACGCACCCATATTTTTATCCAGTCATGAATGTCTCGTAAAGTTGTCGATGTCAGTCGTTGTACTTCGTGCATACGCTTTAAATAAATGCATAATGATAACCTAAGGTGTCCCCCGCGACCTTAAGGGGCAAACAAATTTAACTGGTTGCTTTTTGATTTCTGTTTCAATCTCTTCTCCTGGTAGTAAGGATAGACCCACCCATTTTTACTCGTGAATGTAATGAAACGAGTATGGTTATGGAAAGTGATATGCAAATTTTCACTCGGTCAGTCGGTCGATGGGCTGTTAACTTTAATTTATGAATAATAATTTAGCCATTAAATTATGGGCTGTTAACTTTAATTTATGAATAATAATTTATGCTTTAAATTATAAATTAATTTTTCTTGTTTTTTTTTTTAACTTTTTGTTTCACCCCTCTGAGGTTTGAACCGGCGACTCCTAACATCAACTATGGTTTTGAAGACCAAACGCCTAACCGCTAGACCGCTTCGACTTGCGTGTCGTTTGGGCTGAAAATTAGCATATAGATTTCTTTGTAATGTTCTTATCCCGCTGACCGATACCGCAGGTTCAAAGTTTAATGGCTTGTATGTATAAAACCTATTCGAATGGCTCGATTTATAGCTCTTAAGAATTTCACATGACAAATAGAAGAAATAATCTTAGAGAAAATATGAAAATCTTCGAAGCACTAGTGATATTCCGTGTTTTCATGAAAGTTTTAGATTTTGCAGGCACGAACTGTGGACTGCGACTGTGTTGGGTATTAAAAGGTTGATTTTAGGACAATTGTATGAATAAAGTCCAATTTTAGCAGTCTCTGAATGTTTTATAGTTCCAAGCGTATTGTACGATAATCGATAGTCATGATACGTAAATAATTTATCAAAAAAAGCTCGCCAAACTGACGAATGTTGTTGCCTTTTAATAATATACTGTATAGTACTTGATTTGCATCTCTAATAGATTCATAAAAAAGGAGAAAGAAAAAAAAGACGTCGTATAAAATTGTAAAATAGATTGTCGTAAAAAAAATGAATGGATTACCCGCGTCCGCTGTAAACACAAGGAACCAACGTGATCATATCTCCCTTCAAACAACTTCTATACTAACATGCCGCTCACAAAAAGACAGAATCATTCCATAGCTCTCCACCAATACATTTAGTATTCTCATTCACGAGTGGGCTAACAAAGCACCTTTGACTAAGGAACAAAAAGCATTTGATTGGTTTTTTTAATATAGTGTAACCTGTATTTAGCGAACAGAAGGCAAGGTCCTTATATTTAATCTTCTATTTAACCGTCTGTTAACTTATAGCGGAGCTCCCACGCGCCGAAGGCGCGTAGCGTAGCTCCATTGGTAACATGCGGGTACAAGGGAACAGACAGGGCAAATGGTATCCTATCGAACCGAGAAATTTTGGTTGTCGCGTACATCCGTACGTACGCACGGGTTAGGCCTGGGAACGAGCTAGGCTCCGGTGGCAATCCGCGTCTTTTGGCGGGAAAAATCATTACTATCAAGGCCTTAGCAAGAAAGTTTTTTAAAAACGATTTCTACTCAGCTAAGCTTATATAGTAGGAAGTTTTAAACACGAGGAAAAAACATCATTCTTAGATCTTGTTGACAATGTTAGAATTATCTCCTGAATTACATGAAGGGGAGACTAACTTGAGGAAGTCCGCTGTGTGAAGAGTCAGGAATCTCACAGCATGCCGATTTACCAAGCGTACACATGAGTTCACTACTAAGCATGAAGACTCCGCGATTGAAAAGCACACGAAGGACTCAGTTTTAAAGACAGTTTATTACAGATACATTATTTCTGGATATATTCCTCGTTTCACCCGCGATGACAACCATAGTTAGTAGAGGAGTAAAGCGCTTTCGTTACTTTTAAGGGACTCGCGCTATATAGGGAAAACAACTGTGTAAATGCACGCGCAAAATGGCGTAAACAAAAGTAGTAGTTACTACATGTAGTACTACGCTAGTGATACAGTTTTCAAATTTAAAAAAGTGCTGCCCTTACTAACAAATAAAAGCTAACCGCAAGCAAACCGGAGTGGAACTAACCACAAGCAAACCGGAGTGGAACTAACCGCAAGCAAACTGGAGTGGAACTAACCGCAAGCAAACTATTAAACCTGCGGTCAGGCGTTTTTTCCCCGCAGTGGTAAGTAAGGAGGGAGGGCATGATCTCAGGTTACAAGCAAACTGAAGAACAAACGTGATGCGTTTTTCAATAAATTTGTCATTTTGCGCGTACATCGCTTTTACAGTTAATTTCGCCATTTTGCGCGTGCATCTAGACAGTTGTTTTCCCTATATAGCGCGAGTCCCTTAAAAGTAACGAAAGCCGAGTAAAAATTGTGGCCGATCGAAATGGAAATCTTCCAAGCTTCTTGGTGAGTTTGAAGCAAAGACGGTCAAAGACAACATTCCTTTACGAAAACAAGGTGAGCTATTGATGTTCATTTTTTTAACAGATTAGAAAAGTCTTTGGTTTTTAGATTAACCAGCATTCAACCTAATACATAATTTTTAAACGAAGCTGGGTTCTAGCTCTCAGTCATGTACCGGTATGTCAAACAAGGACATAGACTTAGTGAACTGAAATTCGTTTTGTCTTATATTAAACACGAGTTGTATTCAAAGCATACCTTACTTCTGGTTTTTCCTATCCGCGTTAATTTGTTTATTCAATTCTGTAGTTAACTTAAATCACCGAAGTAGAAGAACACACCACTTTTAAACGTTGGAAAGAGTACAGAACAAGTAGAGAACAAAATGTACATGCAAATTTGTAAGAATGTGGTCGAGTCAGATGCAATATAGGGGACATTGCAAGCTGAGAGTTTTAGCGAAATATAGTTTCTCCATGACCTCTGTTATTTTTCACTGAGAACTTTGCGTACTTTTCCTTATTTTAATTTTTATCATATGAATGTTATGAGTGAAAAGGTTTTGTGAAAGTTTTGTATTTCTTATCTGATAACAGCCTTTCTCAGAATAAATTGATTAGTTTATTCACATTTTTTATAACTTACCGTATTTAATCGATTAAACACCTCCCTCGAATAAGCGCTAGATGTTAGAACAGAAATATTAATAAACATCTCCCTCGAATAAACGCCGCATCAAGATGATGTGGCATTCATTCGAATATCAGACTCGGAAAGCAAATGCAGTAATAATCAAGCTTGAGCAGGCCAAAAAAAAATATTTTTCTTGATTGTAACAAGGTTTTGAAATTGACTTTTCAGGCATGCACTTTTCAGGCAAAACATGTTTCTGTTTTTTTTTTTTAATTAAAATGTTCAGTTACCATACTATTGTTTACAAGAAATAATTGAATTTTAAATGAACGCCGCCCTCGTATAAACACTTTCCTCTAATAAGCGCTGCACTCGAATCACGAAAAATTAAATAAACGCCGTGGCGTTTAATCGAATAAATATGGTACATAAAAGAATATAGCACGGATTCTAAATTGTGATGCGAAAGATTATACAACCAAACTGATCCTGAAGTTATAATGTAGGATATATAAGGGCTTGGAAAAAATAAATTCCAGATTGCCCTGTGGTTAACAAGCAGCTCTCAAATTTTGCTTGCCTAGGACTGTGCATGATTGTGTTTCTTAGTAAACTTGTGACTGTATAATTTACATGTAGACGACTTGCCTGGGCCTTTTAACCTATTACGCAAACAGGCATGAAATATTAATTGCTTGACAGAAAAATCTACTTGCCCCAGACACTCAGAGGGTACTTTTTTTAGCCCTGTGGCTATGAGCATTGCTTTCTTGAAGGTTGCACATGACTCGTACAATTCTTTAAGCCTTTCAAAGTTTTCCAACTTAAAGCAGTGACTAAATCAAATATTTTTGCCAATTTTTTTTCTACAAGAGAAGTAGGATTAGTTTTTGATCGTGAAAAAAAAAAGTTCAAAATGGGCCTGTCTGCGATGACTCGAGGATATAATAAAAAGTAAATAATACATGTACAACAAGTTTTTTGAGGTCAATTCAGTGAGAAGTATTTATGGAGGGTGTAAGATGCAGTTTGAAGTTATCATTTATTTTGGTAAATCTGTTGTCTTTCTAAAACTTGCAATGTTAGGATTTCCATACTTTTTGCCAGGATGCAAGTTAAGAATTTTACAGGTTTTTGATATGTATAAATTTTGTTTTCAGTGCAGGGAAAACAGTCAAGGGGTGCAGTTAGTGAAATTGGTGATGCAGGTAATCATTACATAAGTGTCAGCTTATACCTTTCTTTATCTAGATATTAAAGAAGCTCCATGACACATTAGTGATTAGTGCATGAAACTTGTTTTTCAAGTGTAAAACTTTTGGGTGTGAAAAATGGTATGCGTTTTAACCCCTTGGTAAGTTTACATTATATAATTCCCTAAAATCCTCCTTCAATTGAGGAATTTAATATACACAATTTATATGTAACAGCACATGTACATAAAATGTTTTTATTGTTCCACTTATGTCCAGGATTGAACGCAAGTATTGTTTAATAAGTACTTCATGTTTGACTGTGTTATTTGACATTTCCATATTACTTCATATTTGACAGAATTTGGTGTGTTTTGGTGAACTTTTATAAATGAGGACACTTTGTGATGCCTGTCATGAAGAACGTGCATCTCATTAGCGTTCAATCCTGGACATATCTGTATTGTTCAAGAAAAATGTTTTGGTTGTTCATACAATGGACCCCTCCCCCATTGTGGAGGAGGGGTATGAGGGCAAAGACCCAACAAGATCTGCTACCTGACCCGACAAAATACCGGAATACTTGTAATGATTTTGTGGGAGAAGTGCAAATTGACCTGTTGTGTTTGAATTCCTTTTGTTAATACCTTAAACCTTAATAGCTAATAAGCTCAAGCGAGATTGTCTAATTGGCGTGGGTCGTGGGTCGTGCGTAATTGACATATCAAATTCATTATTTTTGCTGTTTCACATGCCATTTCACAACAGCAGTTCTCCCCCTCCCCCCCCCCCCCCCCCCGTGGATTTTTGGAGAATAAGCTTAGTTACCAGCGATCTATGGATTTTAGATGTACCTAAAATGTGTGATGCTTTTAAAACAAGGCCTGCAATTTGAATTCGCTCATTCAAAGACCTCGGATGAAGGTGTTACGTTGCATGCGACTACCGCTTGTTCGCAGCAAAAACCTTAAACAAACAAGAACACCCTTACAACGATTGCATCGACAAGGACAACTTTCTTCAGTTTAGCTGATAAGCCGATCAGTTACTTCTAATGCTGTCATTTCATCTGTGTAAAATCTTAATCAAGGACCACTGTGTGGATCAGTGGGAAACTAGTGTCGAAATATTTCCACTGGGTTTCTTGGTATATTTAAACGAAAAACGTTTTTCACAGGATATATGCAAAAATAAAACGTTTTTACTTTAAAATAATGGCCTGCATTAAAACTTTAGTCAGTTCAATAAAACGGAATGTTCATTTCGCTACATTGCTTGGCAGTGCAAGTTTGCATGTCCATTTTATTTCGCAACCTTTGATAGTGCATCTGCAGCCTCAAGCTTCAAATAATAACGGAAGGTCAAATCTCGACGAACCTTCACCTTCCGTGAATTGCCAGTCTAGAGAGACGCGTGGTGTGCTTATTGTAAGGACCGTGATTCGTGATTCCGGCCGAGCACATTTGTGAAAACGTACTCATAAATCAAAATACTGTAGAAAAGTAAAATTGACAAACGACGAATGAATCTTAAGAATCATTGAATGTGGTTGACACTTTCTATCGATCCGAGTTGTGCGCTGTAGGACTTGTCTCACACTTTGAGCTCGCCTGAGGGATCACGTTTTGCTACGAGGCCATTGAAAGGTAAATGCTACGCAAATTACATATCAAAATCCTGGCTAGGTATCCTCACATTTACCACCCTGTGATACCGGTAATGTATCAAACTTGGAACTGGGAAAATCAAAACCTTATCTTTAAAGTACTTGAATGTCTTGTTTTGGCATATTTCTGTCGTTTGATCGCGGTCGATGACGCACCTGTTCGATTTGGCCTTGTGAAAGAAACTCTGTGCACAACTATTAAGTCATTTCAATAACATTAAGGGGTCCTTACGCTATAGTCCTGGACAGTGCAAGTTTTGATGATGCTTCTGCAAAATAATGCTTTCAGCAAACATGTACATTTCACCTATTTTTAACCAATCATACTTGAGCGTTCCCACGCTACTAATTGGATCACTGGTAGGTAACGAACAACTGAAACTATTCTTTGTTTTTTCATTAGAGGAATAAAAAATCGACCATGCACAGGAAAACAAAAGCTCCGTTAGGTGTTCTGTAGAAATCCCTTAAGTTAAAAAACAAAAGACTCGAGCATTTGTAACTTTTTCACTTGAAAATACCACGAAAATCCACGAATCGTTGTAAGTTATAGAAAATATTGGCTAGCCTGATAAAATTTGAAACCGAATGAAGAACCACCAAGCTACGGAAATGAAATCGTTCAAAAAATTGATAGTTACCAAAACGTTTCAGATCAGAAAATTCTCGGCAAGCAGCATACACGCCAAGGGCAAGACGCACGACGCATGACCCACGACCCACGACCCACGACCCACGACCCACGACCCACGACCCACGACCCACGACCCACCCACCCACGCCATTTAGTTTGACCCAAATTTGACTGGCTTCCTAATTTATGTGACTTTTTTTAATCACACAAAACTATTCAAATGATGCGTATGACAAACGCCTCTCAGTCCAACAAATCTGGATGACACTTTTGACTCGGAAACAGTAACTTTTTTGATTAAAAAACTATTGCCGTAATATTAGTTTATTTTTAATTAAAAGTAATCTTCGACTGCAAAAAACAAAAAATTTTACACCAGCAGAAGACTTTATAACATCACTTCTGTAATTTTATCATGCAAGACGAAGCAGCTTTTCTGCAATCCCTTTATGTCCTATTTTAGTCAGAGCACTTGCAAGACGTCCCACCGTAGCATCGCTCGCTTTCTGGTCTTTCCACATTTGCAAGACCTTATGAGCTCTATCCCTGCTGAAATTGCAATCTCTTTCAAGTGCATGAATTTTTGCTTCTGGCTCAATCTCAAGTTCTATTCCAAGGTCCAGCCAGCACATTCCCACGTCGTCCTTTATTTCCTTAATGTGCTTTGATGTAAGCCGTAAATTTTCCGCATTGATGGGTTGAGCTGACGAACAAAAAGCACAAAAAGTGTTATATAAAACAATTAATAATGATGATTGTTTCTCCTGACGCTTATATTGAAACTGAAACTTTATTTACCCTTGGTATTATGAGGCGTGTTAGCAAGTAATGCTAATGAAACCGAGGCTTACAACAATAGTGATGTTTATTAAACTCTACAATTCAAGTCCTCAGCTTTTACGTTCGCAATGTGAGTGATCAACTGAACGGATTGTGTTTAAACCCAGTTATTGAGCAATCGACAAAAATTGCACGACGGTTAAGATAGGGTTAGATTTAAACTATACATACCGTATTTATTCGATAAAGCGCCCAACCTCGAATAAGCGACCACCCTGAAGGTAGGAAAAGTTAATAAGCGCCCAGCCTCGAATAAGCGCCCACCCCCCACCCCACAAAAAACTGAAGTGTACAAGAGGAGTATTGATTATTGAAATTGACTAAGTACTACTAAGAAGACTTCCCCCATGAGTTTTCTTAATATTTTTCAGAAACTTTCAATAAACAGTCGAAATTTTGCTTTGTTTTGTCATATAAATAAACTTACTTTTTGCTGAAAATCGCGAAACTTTTAAAGCGCCCAGCCTCGAATAAGCGCCCACTCTCAAGGTCCAAAAATTTAATAAGCGCCCAGGGCGCTTAATCGAATAAATACGGTATTCAAATTTTCTTCAAATTGCAACTTAACGCTTTATTGTTTTGGGTTGTTGTTTTATTGAAGAAAGTTTTGCGCGGACAAGAATGTCCGAATGTAAAGAAAAATAGTCTTCACTTGCAGGGCTTTAGCATTGTTTTCTCCGTAGCCCTCTTTTGTTAAGCCAGTTACACTCCTTCTTATTAAAGCGTGAACACTTAAAATATGTCTGGAATGTTCTTTGTGTTTTAACCAATCACATGCGAGAACTTCAGACCGCAGAAACCACAAACAACGAATGATGGGTTTCCATCGGTCACGGAACAATATTCGGTTCTCGTTTCGCTCCAATTTACAAGGAAACACTAATTGTAATTCCTTTCTTTTTGAGAACATTCACTGCCGTACTGAAGAATATGTATGAGTGATTTTTTTATAGAAAAAATTGAAAAACCAATGCGCCCGATGCCACGATTTGCCCCAGTTGCCGCCAATTTTCAAAAATTGTAACGAATTCGTTTCTGCAGTTACCGTTCGCCTGATGGCATGTTACAATTTGAACTGAGGTAAGCTTGCATTTTCCGGTTTTTATCTCACCCCAACTATTGTAGCAGACCTAAACACTGATAGAAGGAAGGTTCGTTTCTTCGATATCAGCGAAACGATAGCGGGAAGGAAAAGCGAAAATCAAGCGATTGAGGTGTTTACTTTGCACCAATCTGTTATCACGGCAACATTTTGAATAATTTTCGTCTGGAGCCTTTACAGTTTGCAGTCTTACGATCACGGAACCTCTGATTGCCTTAGGGTTGAAATCGTTTGCCGAAATAAATCGAATCCCTTGTTCTACCGAAAAGATTTACAATCAGTAACGAAAACTCCACAATTTTGTATTTTATTTTTGGTTTATCGTGTTTACATCTTATGTCTAGACGTGTCTACAACATACTGCATGCACTGAACCATGTCGTATAACGTCGCTGAAGGAACCGTCCTTTTTTTTTCCTTCAAAAATCCCTGAAACCTTGTTCTGGATGGCCCTCGATACGACAGAATAGCAGTTCTTTAAATTCCTAAAAAAAGACAGAGCGTGTATCCTGAAACAAAATAAGAACTAAAGTTGCTCCGTGACCGATGGAAACCCATTTGTTGTTTGTGGTTCTGCGGTCTGAAGTTCTCGCATGTGATTGGCTAAACATAAACATTCCAGACATATTTTTTAGTGTTCACGCTTTTATAAGAAGGAGTGTAACAGTTTCACTTTTCATTTTAAGCTCAAAAGAGGGACCCGTTAGGTTTTCATGTGCATTTTCCCGCTCCGAAAGCCAAAAAACACACCTATTAAATGGGGGTTCCGAAACCAAACATAACCGCCATTATATGGGTGTGTGGCCAATCGGTTTCGACCTGTTTCATTTGCCAAACTAGATGTAAAAAATCCCCTTTTATACTTGAGGCAAATAAGCTCACAGAATATTTTATTAAGGTTTGAGCTGAGAGCTTTGGTTTTGAATTTTGAAGCTGTCAGGAAACTCCCTTGCATGGTCATTGTCAATCGTTTGAGACCTGTATGAACTCATGGAAAGGCTGACTGCAGCTGCCAAAAACATCTTGAGGCCCAGAGAAATCTAATTGACGATATATTGAGTCCATTGTTTGTGATCTTACTGGCTCCCTAGATATCTTTTGTTTTCTTACACTGCAGCACAGAGGATGCTGGTATCATGGATACAGCATCCACAACAATGCACTGTGAAGCCATTAGAGTATTGTTGAAGACATGCCTTCATTAAAATTCGTAAACAAGTGAACTTACGTGTTTGTGTGGTGTCTGATTGTTCCGTGTTATGTTCAGGTCCCAATATTTCGTTTTCTAACATGAAAAAAAAGTAGAACAGTTACGCGACATTAATTTTGAAGCAATGCTATTAATAAATGCATTTATAAAGTATTGGAGAAGCGTGCTGTAATAGTAAACTTGTGGTAAATGGTCAAATCGTCACCCACTTCCCATGTATATATTGACATGGTTTCGCCCAGTATAGGCTGAATCCTGACCACCTACATTTGCTGGTGCTCTCCTCTATACAGATTTCTTCCACAGAACAATATTCTAATGCTCCAACATTCTACCATCGGTTTTTATTGATGGTAGAATTTTCATTGTTCCCGTCAAAACCTTTTTAATGTTGAAAAATAAGAAAATTGGCGTTAGGGGTTGGAGTCTCGAAATAGCACAATTTCTAACATGAAATTTGCTATCTTAACTGTCCTCTGGTTCGCAAAAAAAGCTGTACATGAAAGTTTTGTATATGAGAGAAAGAAAAAAAAGAGTTATCCTGTAGGCCGATATTTCCGATATTAAATTATTAAAATTCTAACTTGGCTCCAATGCTTGGGGGAAATAAAACAAATGCTATCCTGTCAAGGTTCAGAGATGAATAAATAATTTATTTTATTTTATCCCTGCAAGCCTCGGAGCCGAGTTAGAATATTTATTACGAGAAGAAATTTCAGGGCTTTCGCTAAACTCATATTACTTCTCACCTTTCTCAATTATATTGATTTAATCACACGTTTAAACATTCATCTAAAACATACAAGAGAATTCGCTTAATTTAAATATATCTGACAATTTAGAGTTTTACCACATGTTGAATAATGCTGCGACTGACAATTACTACTAAATTCAAGTTTTTGTTATCCTTAAAACGAATTCCTCAGTTTTGAATAATTTAAGTTGATGATTCTCACGAAACTACTAGTATTATTGAAAGATTTCAAAAGTCAGTTTTGGTTGGAAAAAAGTATGCAAACTTCTCTTTAGTGAACGTGAGGAGTGGTTATAGCAGCTTATGATAAACATGAAAAAAATACTTTATTCTGACTGGCTAAAAAAGAAGTGCAGCTTTTTTGTTGCATAAATCCTGATACATTAAACACTAGTATTTTAACAACTTGAAAGTTGTAACACCAAATACAAATTCTAAATTGATTTTGATTGAAATCAGTAAGAGGCAATCAGATTAGAGCAGATTCTACAGCAACATTTGGAAAAACTGGAAATTAAATACAGAAAAAAACAGTGGCTGGGGTAATTAAGACGGATTCCGCTGAAAGTTCGAGCAATATGTGCGAAAATTAAGTACCAAAAATCTACTCATTGCGCGGCAACATTTTGTATACTATTTAAAAGATCTCATCGAAATTCATTTGTCTTAGTGACCCCGCAATTAAATTCTAAAGCATTCTCGAGAAAATTAAAGTCAAACCTCGAAAAATGTATTAAACGCGCGCCATTTTGTTTTGAACTGGCGCAAGACGTCCGTTTTAACTGAAATAAAGACAACTTCAAATCCATTTTTCTCTCGCGGGGTCAGCTTGAGTGCTAAATTTTTGGCAGGTTTTTGTTATCTGTACTAAAACTGTTGCCATGCTAAGAGGTCTTTTTGGTAACTTTATTTTTGCCTGTATTGCTCGAAAATTGTGCGGAAACCATCTTAAGCATTAACAAAGATTTACTTTTGCAAGTGAAACAACAACTATCTAAAAACCTAAACACAATTAAGAGCACCTCGATTTGGCTTAATGTGTGAAAAGCGTAATATGAATAAAAAGAAATTGTCAACAAAAGCAAGGAAAATGAGCCAACTGATCTAAACAAACTACTCGAAAAGTTCTATGCAAAAGAAACAAAAATGGCAATGACTACAAACTTAAGTTTTTGATTGCTGCACTCGCCAAGTATCTATATGAACAAGGATAAAAGAATAAAGGCTTTACATCTTTAGAGACAGAGAGTTTCTCTCTACAAAGCAAGGTTTGGAAGGAAAAGCCCGACAGCTTCACCAGCCCGGCATGGGAAATCCATACAGCCTACATAATTATGCTATTAGACAACACAATTTTCTAGAATGCCATTGACGCCATACAGCTTCCAATACCAGGAGCAAGCTTTCCACTTCCAAAGAACACACTTTTTCTTTAGCAACAGAGCTTTGTTTTGTTCCTAGCTAATCACTGGTTGCCAGAGATGACAGAGCGAATTCCTGGACCGTTGTATGTTGACTTAGACAAAAAGTGAACAGAAAGAAAATGTAGCTTGCCGCCTCTTAGTATTTTGATAAGTTTCCAGTGCTATTCACCTCCACTTCACTTTTCGTAACTTAAATCACTTACCGGCTTTTAAAATAGTACTTGTAAGATGTGGATGGACGTTATTAATCGCTTCCTTAAAGATGTCATAGGCTTTAGCACCTCTTCTTGGTATCATCTCTAAAATAATGTTACATTGTTCCTCTCGAGTTAGGCCCCTCGCCTTGATTCTTTCTTCGTCTCTCTCACTTAACAAATGTGAACCAGACATCCACAGTAACACTTCTTCAGGATCCATGTCTTTCACGAGCTTCTTTTTGACACTCTTCAAGATTTTTCTATGATCTTCATCCATTGGTTCGTCAGCTAATGTTCTTCCATCTGCCATTTTCCTGAGAACTGTTATAAGAAGAAGTACATGGTTAATGTGGAGCCTTCATGGTTTGAAAAAGGCATGTTACACTTGGTAACGTTTTGGAAAAGGCGCCATAGATGTTGCACAGTGTAACGTGGTACCAAGTCAAACCTCAAGAACTTGTTGCAATGTTGTAGCAAGGCTGCCGCAATCATTATGAAGGCTAGAATTTGACTCTACATGTACCTCAGCCATACATTTTAGGATGCTTTACATCAGTCAATGTCTCATGCAACTTGGTGCACCAACACTGAGACATTACAGTTGATTTCAGTTTACTTTGGCCGCCCGCTTTGCGTAGTTCGTCGGGTATTGGAAACTTTGTTACAAAGTTGTCAATTACGTTGCGAGTTTGAGAATCAAATTGCGAACTTCGATGCAAAGTTCCCAACTTCGGCCAGAATGAACTTCCCAAGTTTGGTAGTTGAGGAGAAACAAGAAATGTTGCTTGAAAGTCATGGCGATATCTGAACTCGATGATTTAAAGGACTGGTCATGCAAGGAAAGTTGACTTATCTTGAAGTAAAGACAAAGTTTCGCATCAGCGATCACGCAAGTGATTTGCCTATAAACAAATCTTTTGCATGCAGAAATTTGGTCAAATTTTAACTTTTTTGTATGAAAATACTTATTAAACGATTTTTGTGAGGCACAATCTTCAATTTCAAATCTTCTGCGTTTGTAAGCCGGATGAAACTGGATGGTTTACCCATATGTAAGGTCATGTAAAATTGATTTTAATCGAAGCCGACGCGACGCGACAGGTAGACTAATTATATTTTATTTTTATGACATTTGTTTCCAACAGTTTAGCGTAGCAAAGCCCTTTTTGATAACATAATTACAGAAGGTTTTAATAAATTCGGGCCGAAGTTGGGAACTTTGTATCGAAGTTCCCAATTTGATTCGCAAACTCGCAACGTAATTGGCAACTTCGTAACAAAGTTTCCAATTTCCCAACGAACTTCGCAAACGGGCGGCCAAAGTAAGCTGAAATCAACTGTAAAGGCATGACAAATTACATACAGGGTCTACATAGGGTGTAACTTAATACTGATAACTAGTCAACGTTTTAACTGCCGGCTGAGAAATGGCACATTTTTTACGGTGGATCTATAGGGTTATTGCCCAAGCAGAGACCGAAACCAGAGGAGGCATCCTTATAGTCCCTACATATAGTATAGGGTATAAGTACAGTTACGTACGCTTCTTAATTTGTGTTAGCAATGGACGATTAGATTTTTGATGGTGGGTGGAGGGGTTGTGCAAATCCCAAAAAAAATCGAGCATATGGTTCTGGTTTAAAAAAAAAAATATCGTGCAGAATTGTTAAGAAGGAAAAAATATCGAGCAAGATTAAAAAAAATCCTGCAGGGCTGGAAGAATAAAAAAAAATATCTAGCAGCCTAAAAATCCTGCAGCCACCCCCCCCCCCCCCCCCCCACCATCACCAAAAATCGACGAATATACATATAAACTCTTGTAGTACCATCAAGAACCGTTTTGACATAAACCACCAATCTTGTTGAGGTTTGACCGGTTTTCATAAAGAATTTGTTAAAAATACTATACGGAATATAGCTTTGGGCCCGGTACGTATCATTAAGGACCCTTCTCCGAAACAATCAGTTTTTAAATTGAAATTAACTTACAGTGTAAACCGTGCACAGTTATTTCCTTCTTATCGAGCACGCACAGTTTCTCCGATTTCAATAAAAACTTGTTATTGCATCATCACCGGTATCTCAACTTAGCGAGCGTTTAGCTGAGCAGTCAACTGCAAGTTATAATTACAGGAAGTCGTTTAAAATTGTAAATTAAAACCTTTGACATGGTAACCGTGGTAATAGCTTCAAAACAATCAACAAAGTATCAAAAACGCTGAATGATAACAAATTAAAAGTGCACTGGAACGAAAAGAAAACTCTGAATATTTAATGTTTTCGCTGAATGACATGTTGTTAACTTATGTTTGAAACAAGCAGTTTGCTGTGTGCTGTGTGTTGACCTTAAAATTCGAATTTGTATCAATAACAATCAGTAGTCAAGAAGAAATCTTGTTCAATTGAGGCATGTTCATTTAGACACAGCTACGTTTGTAAATAAAGCTTCAAATTAGTCATGTATTCATGTTCTTATTGATTTGGCTGGCTATTTCTGTTTTCTTTAGATTGCCTGCTTGGGATCCTGATATTTGCGGATTTTCTTTTCAACCACATTAAAGACTTAAAAATATGGTAGACACAACAGTGATGTGGCAGCAGATCGATTTCAGGGTTTTATCCCATCCCCTTGACGGCGATATCAAGTGTCTACTTCCTCTTTCTCCATCACGAACGCAGTGATATGCTGTGATACCGTTAAAATTACATTAGTTGCAATCGAAATGTTGTTAGAAGCTTTGATTCAGTAAGTCATCTGCCACTTGCGTTTGCATCACTTATAGTTTCTCCTATGATCGGCAATACTCTGGAGTACCGCCAATAATTTTAGTGAAACATGATTCGTCAGAACTCTAAAGAAAATGAGTCTGCTACAGTTCAGAAGAGCTTTGTAAAGCCTAATTGTCCAGATTTCGGTTTAAAGCAAACTTAAGTTAACTGGTAATATTTTGGTTTACCTTGTCCAGTTATCTTTGCAGTGAATTTGAATAAACCTTCGTCAGGTTACTAGTGACGCGTTTTTGATTTTGGCAATCGATGAAGGGAGGTGAGAAGGTCATCTAAACATAAGGCGCTGAAGTAGGTTCGGTAAATAGGTTATGTGATTGAATCATATTATTTTATTGCGAAACATCTGAGTTTTTCTCTTGTAGTTGATCAGCTAGTGGGTCACCAAAATGTTCAGTTTACGATCTGTCAGACGATTGCTTGAGAAAAAGAATCGGAAATTTTACAATTATCATTTTCCACTGATGAATTCTGTTTAATCTCATGCCTGGTTGCTCTTTCGTATAGACAACAGTTAAAGTTGCGTGATTCAATTTTGAGGTTAAAACTTGTCTACTGAGGCCGTCCACCCTTTTAAAGTGACAAATCCCATGATTTGTCACAGTAGCCATAGCAATAACTTCTAAACAATAAGATAGCAACAAAAGTCTGATCACGAGGAATGGGTGGTTTACAATCGATTTAGAATCACAAATCTAAAGACTCTCTAAAGCGTATTGGATCGTGTTAACCTTAACTTAAAGATAGCAACAAAATCTTAATAATAAGATAGCAACAAAAGTCTGATCACGAGGAATGGGTGGTTTACAATCGATTTAGAATCACAAATCTAAAGACTCTCTAAAGCGTATTGGATCGTGTTAACCTTAACCCGTTTTTACTAAACAATTTGTTGTGAAATAGAATTTCAAATTTGGCCTGAAATGCATTTGCCACACTTTAATTATAGCCGAACCCATGTTGCAGTTGCGTAAGTTTTGCTCAAAGGGCAAAAAATTAAATTACTTGTTGTACTATACTTTGACAGACTCTGATCGGGGCCATGAAAGCAAAACGGTGGAATGTGCATTTCGACACAGTCGAAATGTCAAGCTGACATTTAAGCTTAAAATAAAACGTTCATTCTTAGTCTTTGCAGCTTTGTTTATATCCTTACGAAGAAAATATTAATGATGTGACAGATCACTTCAGGGTTTTACTAAGTGCCTTCTTCCTCATTATTAATTCATATGCACCATCACGATCATAATACCATGAAAATACAACATTTAGTGGTTTTAAAAGAACTGCACCTTGGTCATGACAAACTTAGACTTAAACTGGCTGCCCACTTATGCTTTGTATAGCTTAAAATTTAATTTCTCCTGAGATCGTCGGTACTCCAGCGAATAAATGACCGCATGAATCACCACCACGGAAACATATTGTTTTGTATACCTTAAACTTTAATTTCTCCTGAGATCGTCGATACTCGAGAGAATAAGTGACCACATAAATCACCACCACGGAAACATGAAAACCGCTTGTCGAGACTCGAGAGAAACAGCGACCGAAATAAGTTTAGCAGAGCGGAAGTTTGAAGTACGCTCTATGTAAATCAATAGTCTACGAATAGCCATTCTACTAAAATTCACTTACCTTCGTCCAATAAAATCTTTCAGAGGTCTTGCTTAAACAATCGATTGTTCGGTAACTCGGCTATTTTGGAATGCGAGAAAGGGACAAACTTCAAGAAAGAAGCCTTGAAGAGGAACCCGATCATTACATTACCGAAACAAAACCTGTTTTTCTTGTACTCGATCTGTCACTGGGTCAACATAATTAGTACAATCTTTGTCAGATAACTGTTTGTGTGGTCAAAAACTGATTTCTCCTTAACATCAATAGATTATAAAGCAGCCCTTACCAAACCAACTGTGTTTTGAAACTGTTTTGAAGCTGATTTGAAAGTATTTTGATGATTTGAACACTATTTTTAAGCATTTAGAGCTATTTTTGTGCTATTTTGTAAAAAAGTTTAAATTTTGCTTCCGATTTGAATTATATTTTAGATATAGTTGAAACGTATTTTATGATACTGAAAAAAATTCTATCTATTTTCAAGGTATTTTTGTTTTAAAACGGAGTTTAAATAGTGCATTTTAAATCTGTTTCAAAACAATTACCACAAACAGTTAGTTTAAATAGTTTAAAAATGCTACTTTGACAATGTTTTGAATGTTGTATCCGCTATGGTTGTTGACTTAAAATGTAGTTTGTAAACTAACAGTACAAAAACAGATTAAAATAGGATATTTTAAATGTAGTTGGCAAGTTCACAGTATAAAATAGGTTTAAAATAGGATATTTAAAGTGTGGTTTACAAGTTAACAGTATAAAACAGGTTTTAAACATAATATTTAAAATCTATTTGAAATATCAACTCATGATCACGTTTTACAAAAATCTGAATTAAACATACGTAAATTTTTGTTCAGCTGACTAGAATATTTACAATGTGGTTTTGAAATACTAAAAGCAGGATCAACATAGAAACATATTTTAAATACACTATTTTTGCACTATTTTGAGAGGTTGCCTTACTCCCTATCCCCAGTCCCGCCTCCGTTTTATCTCACTTCATTTCGCGCACACTGAAGATCTGAGGAAAATAGACCGACTTATACACGTTTAAGAGCCTCGTAGGTATCATAAGCTTCTAGATATTTTATAGGCAAATCGAAAAATAACAATTAGCAAGTTTTGCCGGTCTGGATATCGATTGAAACCCACTGAAAACAAAACACAGGAGTTCCAGGGGGACGAGTTGCAAGCTCTCGGCAGACGGACAGCCGTGATTAACGGGATCTGTGAATTAAATGTTAATTAATCTCATACCTGAGACCTTTATACACAAAAGGCGCCTTCTACTTAGCCATGGAATCCCAGATTTTGTTCACAAAAGGAATCTTGTGCTTGTAATCCAAGAATTTCTCCCACCAGCGTACAGCACTTTTTGCAAATTGGGCGCGCTATTGTCACGTGTGTGTTTAATCATTAATTTTACAGACCACGTGATCCGTTCCGGGCCTTCTCGAACCACACCGCCATTTTAAATTTTGCCTTTAGTCGTTATATAAACGAGCTCAGAGTTGTACACGTATGTTCCATCATAGTTGGTTGAAATCTCAACTGAAATAGTTTCTTAATCGACGATTCACCTTCGGAAAGATGCATTTTCCAGCCGTATGGATTGATGACACCGTTAAAGGTAAGCTTGAATTGATTTAAGCACTTAAAAGATCTATCACATAAGCACATGTACACGAAGCAAAAGTTGTGTGTATCTTGAACCTCCAGTCCGGGGGAAACTGCTTTGAGAAATCTGGAGTAAAATTACGGAGAAATACTTCACAAGGGAAAAGTCAGTTATTGGAGGAAGTTTCGAGAAACCAAGGGCTGGAGTAATCGGGATTCTATACTGTAGTACATTATTTATGTCACTGCACTGTAATTTCAACTGAACAGAACGTTCAGTAAGCTTTACAAGTTCAGTTCACTTCAGCCTGCGAAATAATTTATAGACTAAATCCGATTTCTTTCGTATGCAAAAACAAAGTGAAGGAATCAGGCTCACTAAAATATTTCGTTGCTTGGATTTTATAAATTAATGCCTTGATTTCACTCAATTTTTATGAAGATGCAATCAGTTTAGTTTTTTACATTGTACATATTACACGTACGTGAGTGACCTAACTATTAGGACCTATTTTATTGTAATATGGTTTAATTTCGCCCCACTTTTCCAACCCCTTCCCCTATCAATGTGGTAGTTTGTTTTCATGAGCTCTTTGCTACAATCATACAATATTGGATTGCGAGATGGGAGATGGGGGTATTTAGAGCAGAGTACAGGGCTGCAATAGCAGTCAGTCACCAGACATTGGCTTACCAAATTTGCTCATGTCCGATGAAATGGCAATTGTAGTCGGACATAATGTACAGACAATTTTTTGATCACAAATTCATTTTACGGCAACAAATTGGTAATGTCCAACCACAATTTTTTTTTTGGCGACCACGATGGTGTCTTAGTAGGAGATATGTCCTTTCAAGTGAAAAAACTTATTTGCAGCCTTGAGAGTGTGATGAGATTTAATAAAAACAAGTGTTAAATTTGCCATGCATATACATGTACATTTTAGTATATACTGTAACACACAGGTGAATAGTGCTTTACACAGTGCTGATTGGTTAACTCGGAGGTGATTAGCAAAGTACTATTCAACTCTAAGTAGTCAAGGAGAAACAAACTGCCTTCAAGCGTCGCTTTGTTTACCAAAAGTGATGTTTTGGTCCGCTTGTTATTCAACTTGTGTGGTACATGTACATACTAAAACAGTTATTCACCTCAGTGTCAGTGAACATGGTGGATTACTATTCACCTCCACTTCGGTGAATACCAGTTATTGTTAATTTTTAATATGTGTCAACAATTTTAAGCTAGGATTGTAGTTTCCGTACCAGACTGGTTTCAGAAAGGTTCCATTTACATGTACATGTAAGCACAAGCCTGGGTCCAGTCCCATGTACATGTATATGTACAGTGACTATACATGTACCCTAAGATAACCGTGGATAATATTGTTCTGTCACACAAAACCTTTTTTCAGTCCCATTTCATTTATGGTCTTCATTATTGATCAGCGATGACTGTAGTTCTAGCATTCTTTTGCCAAGTCTAGCCCAATCAACAGTTTGATTTCAAAATGGCAGCTCTGTACAATGTACATATTATAGATGAATGAAGAAAGTCAGTCACTTGCACATTTAAATCTGCTCGAACTGGTAGCTGCTCTGAATTAATAGCCTGCGTTGCAGACGAACTAAACCCTGGTCTAGTCCGTCTGCGAAATTAAAGGCAGCCGTAAAGCTTGTTCCGATATCTCGCAGGTTTGCAAGGATCTGTGTATTCACTTCTGATTGGCTAGTTTCATATTACTTTCGAACGCGCTTTGTCACTGGACGAAATCAAACTTAAAACTGGTCATGCAAGACTTACTAAGCTAAAATGAAATTTATTTCGAAACACGGGATGAAAACAGTTCGACGTAATCGCCTAAATCAAGAGTCTGAGATGGACAGCTTTTTTTATAAACAGTATTAAAAGACAATTTTGTAATTATCAATTGGAGAAAGTGGAAAATTAAAGATTTGCCATGGCTGTTGGCAATTCAAACATGCATTGTGACCTCCAAAAAATTCCTGCAGCGAGCTTGTTTATTTCGAAGGTGATTAATTTCAATTCGCTTCTTTTACAGCTTTGACTGAAGTCTTCCTATGACTTCCTAGCAGTCAAGGTGTACTCCTTCGCTAGCAGTTTCCTTCGCTTGCTGTGTGCGCCTGGAGAGAGATTGTCTGTTACGCAAGGTACTCTGCTATCTTTGGAAATCTTCGCGCCAACATTCTGTTTGCACAGTATAAACAAAGAAAGTCTGTCAGCATGACCACAAAACAAAAGCTTGTTAGAAAGTAATGATAGTAATGTGAAACTAGCCAATCAGAAATGAATACACAGATCCTTGCAAACCTGCAGGATATCAGAACAAGCTTTTTGGCTGTGTTTCGCAGATGGACTATACCAAGGTTTTGTCACACATCCGGCTGCGACGCAGGCTATGAATTAAGTGAAAGCAGCATTTTTATTTTAATTCTTAGACAGAAGGCCCAAGGCCATTTGGACTATACTGAAAGCTTACATTCATTAAGTGGGTGAAAAACTGCATAGTCAAAGGTGCATTCTGTTGCATATTCAGGACCAAAACTCATTGTACCCTTTATTATAACCTAGAGTCTAAAACTTGATGCATGACATTACCAAGAGTTCCATAGTTCCACTGTTTGTAAGACTAACCCGTTCTATCATCATTACATATGACACATTTCACCCACAATTTCAGATCAAAGTTATGCAGTACAAAGCTACAGCATGGACTTTTTAATTTATTTCATTTTTAATATGATCAAATGTGACTGGTCAACATATGACTGGCAAGACGAAAGGTTGACTGGTCAACTCCCCAATCAGTCTGGACATTGTCGTTGACCAGCCATTATTTCGAACCCTGGGCTTTGGACATGTTAAATCCCAGCTAAGTCCTGGGGGTCAGGAGACCAGGGTTTCAATTGACTGACGCATTATCATCAGAGTTTACATGTTCCTCTAATGATGAACTTACATTATAAAGCTTAAGTGTATCCGAATAAGTGATCACATTTACACAAAAGGAATGGGATTTGTATTTTTTTAAATGTAATCATGAAGATCATTTCTAAGGGTTTCATAATGTTGTTGTGAGTGCATAATTTTATTATGTAAATTAATTAATTTTTGAAGTCTATTTTTTTATTATCTTTGCAGAAAAATACCAACAGAACAAGCTGGCCAAAAGGAAAACCCTGCAGATACATGTACACTTGTTGAGCTAAGAATAAGTTAGAAATAACAATTAAACAAGTATTAAAAGAACCCTTAGCAGCCATGTGAAGCATGTCATGTTCATTTTAACACTGTGACTGTACAGTAAGTTGCAGTACTATTGCAAAAAAGATTCCATTTCATTGTGCAATTAAATTTTCATTATTTCAATGGTATAGAAAATGATGGAGGCTGAGGTCCTTTACATACATGTATACATGTGCAGCTGTATACATATAGTATTACATGTACATGTATTCACAGCGGATTCAAGTTTCAAGAGTGTTTAACGGCCACAGTTGTCGTGTTCGTTGTCACCGTTGAATTGATTCCGTTGCGAGGCAAAATGACAGACGTTGCTAGATGGGAATGACGACGTTCTGTCTGGGAAAAAGCATGTTGTTGTTTTCCCAGACAGAATGTTTGCATTCCCGCCTACCAACGTCTGTCATTTTGCCTCGCACCGCAAACAATTCAACCATGACAACGAACATGACAACTGTGGCCGTTAAACGCTCAACTTGAATCCGCTGTATGCACATGTAAGTTTTTTTTTGAGAGTCTTCATAATTAAGTGTTTGAAATCTTTTACAAATTATTTCACACTCAGTGTTTGTAAAGTAAAGTGGACAACTTACAGTTGTTGCTCATTCATAAATTGTGGAATGCACTTTTTAAAGAGTTTGGGAACTTGAGAGTATGAAAGCAGAGTGAGTGTCAGCTAGAAATTTATTTTTGGCTGTTGGTCACTGCTATTGAAAGCCTCAGGCTTGACCTCTAGAGATATATGTTTGGTCATACATAGCCTGCGTGGCCGGCGTTCAAAGGGGAGGGAGAAGGGAAGTTTGAGCGCAAAGCGCAAGTGAGGGAGAGCACGAAGCACGAGCATTCAAATGTTCCTGCTTCGCGCTTGAACTTCCCCTCTCCTTCCCTGCACCTCTCCTGTACAGTGTTGTTTCTCAATAATTACAACAGATACCACCTTTATCCCCATTCTTTCCTTTGTTTTGGTTCAAAGTGAAGCCACACTTAATTGTTGTTTTCATGTACTCGACCCAAACACTTATTATTTTAAGCACCAAATTTTAAATGTATTTGTAATCCTGTTTGTAATTTGTTAAATTCCAACCTGCTTCTGTGGAATCTTTTAAAAACAGTTAAAAAACATATTACAAATAGTGTTGTGTTTGGTAAGGGAGGGTGGTAATGAGAAGAAATATAATCGTCAACTGGATATTTTCTCGATCTAATACTGAATTCGCATACATAATGCCCAGACTTGAACTATTCGTTTGCGAAATAATTGTCAAAACATTTATTTAAACGAATGAAGTTGCCTGACTAGACTTCAAAAGATGTGTGTCTGCAACTTGATAGTCTGTCATTGATTTGTTTACAATGCAAGATCATGCAAGGTCATTGCCAATAGCAAGAGCTAACCAAAGCATATAAATCATTTGATTGGTTTGAAAATATATTGTTAGAAAGGTATATTGTTAGAAAGGTATATTGTTAGAAAGACCTCGGCTGAAAACGAAAAAGACTTTGGGAGATCGCGCGTTTTTGATAGCTGCCCCATTCTTATGGAACAGTCTTCCTCTGCCAATAAGACAGGAAACATCCATGGAGTCTTTTAAACGTTCTGTCAAAACATATTTATTTAGGAAGGCTTTTAGTTAGATTTGTTATTCATTTGATTTAATATTGTGATTCTTAAATTTTACTTTTTACTACCTTTCACTATTACTCTGGAAATTTTAATATGTAAATATTGTAATTTTAAATTCATTTTTATTGTGTAACTTTTTAATTTAGTTTAATAATAATTATTGTAATGCGCTTTTGAATATTTTTATAGAAAAAGCGCAATATAAGTTTTAAATATTATTATTATTATTATTATTATTATTATTATTATTATTATTATTATTATTATTATTATTATTATTATTATTATTATAAAATAGACCTCATTTCGTTACCCTGTAACTACACACCCGAGGTAAGGTTATGAAGTCCTTAAAATTAAAATACCTTCACAAAGAAGGGTGAATTGTTTTCAATAACTGCCTTGTATTGCTGCCTTTTAGCGAATTACACCGTATCAGGACAGTTTCGAAGCTAATAGGACTTATCACGGTTTTCGATGCCATCTTGACATCTTCTAGGCAAAAGTTTTTATTCACTAAGTTTGAAGGATGTAGCGGGGCTAGAAAGCAATCAGTTACGTTTTTAATTTCCCATACATTTGTCTATATTTTTTCCCGCGAACCGCGTCAACTCACCGAACTGGAATGTAAATTTGCAGAGAAAATACAGACAAATGCATGGACAATTAAAAACGTAACTGAACGCTTTTTAGCCCCGCTACATCCTTCAATCCTCTTAACTTTACAATTCATTAGTTAAAAGCCCCTCTCAGGAAGGTTTTAGGGAACAAGGGAACTGGAGCATTTATTTTCAGGGAACGGGGGATATTTTAAAATTATTTTCAGGGAACAAAGGAACTCGTGGGTAGATTGTTGGGAACAAGGGAACACTAATCGAGTCGGACTTTCAATAATATAATGGCAAAGATGGCGTGGCTTAGTAAACAAGCCCTGAAATGCTATATTCACCCCTAAGTGAGGTGAGTACACGATAACGTTAAAAAACAGATATTTTTGACCAATCAAAATGTCGCATTATATTCACCTCTTGAAATTAGACTAAAAACACATATCAATAGCACATTTGCACAATATCCACATTTGAATACAACTACCAGGATTCATTTATAATTTAAATTTTGAATCCACAGTGGGGTTTAAAAACACCTGCTTAATAACAATGATAAAAAGTGAAAGTTTCTAGAAGTTGTACTCAAATGAAATCATCATGCAATTTTATCATGTGTAATACACACGCACTCGACCCAGTCTACCAAATACGCATCCGACCGTCGTAGTCAACCGTAGTCGACTATCTTAAGGTGGCTCGACCCAGTTTTTTTCTAGCGATACCTATCAACTTTGAAACCCTCATACTTAAAGGGATTGATGTCAAAAACAAAACTACTACATCACATGCATTACACATAGACTGAACTTCAATATGATATAATTTTTTTGGCGATCAGAATGAATATCACGTGGCAATGACGTCACACAGGGTTTTGCTCTGAATCGAATTTTAAGCGGTAACTGCATTTTCTCTCGAGATCCTCCACGCTACGTATACCTTGGATGTTTGCCTTCATCTCAGTGGAGTTTCATCGAAATCTACAAGAGGAATTTTGAAATATCTTGGAATTTCTTTTTAGATGGTATAATTTATGCGTAAAATAAAGTCAAGACTTCATATAAAGAAATTTGCTTCTTTTTTATGTTTAATGAGAGGATTTAGCCCCCATTCCTTTTAGAAATGTCCCATATACTACATCCAAACCTTTAGAAGAAAGTATACTTCCGCGATTTCGAAAAATATGAAAATATCTTAATCGGAGTAGAGCTCAATGTTTAGCTCTATTTACCATTTTTACGGCTACTTTTGCAAAAAAGCGATTATTTCAAAAACCCGTCGATGAATTTTTTCCAAATTTTTTCAGGGTGACAAATAATCAGTACACCACACAATCCCTAAATTTCATGCTCATTGAAAATATCTAAGGTTGTCTAAGCTAAAAGCAAAATTGAGTAAACATGGAAGCGATGTCGAAGTTTTGAATAATTTTGTGCTCTGGGATTTCCTATTGTTTCGATTTAAACACAACATCGAATTCCTGTGCGTCACGCGTGTAATGACCACGCTTGGCTACCCTCCGAAAGCTTTCCGAAATAGTTCGGAATATGGTAATATTCTCATCGAGTTCAAGTAAACAATAATGGATGAATGAATACATTTCCAACTGAAGAAAGCAGTCACACAACACCAAACTCAAAGCCGGTTATTTTTTTATGCCTCCTCAGTCATTTAAAAACGTAAAACGGACAGAAAATAGACTTCACGTATTATAAGCAAGCTGCATTTGGCGTCCAGTATTTATTAATTCATTAATTTAAAAGAAACATACCTCGTTTACACTTTCTTCTTTTTAATGTTTAATTCTCTTTATCGTTGCACTCAGTACTGCGGCCTTTTTGTGTTTTGCAATTCTTGTTCTTGGCATTTTTAACTTTTATTTCAGCCAAGACGTCGACCCAACAAGAAAAGCTAATGCGTGACAATTTCTTTTCCATTGTTCCATATTTCGGAAAGATTTCGGAAAGCTTTCGCAAGGTAGCCAAGCGTAGTCATTTCACGCGTGGTGCACAGGAATTCGATGTTTTGCGTAACTCGAAACAAAAGGAAATCCCAGAGCACAAAATTATCTCAAACTTCGACATCGCTTCAATGTTTACTCAATTTTGCGTTTAGTTTAGACAACCTTAAAAATTTTCAATGAGCATGAAATTTAGGGATTGTGTGGTGTACTGATTATTTGTCACCCTGAAAAAATTTGGAAAAAATTCATCGACGGGTTTTTGAAATAATCGCTTTTTTGCAAAAGTAGCCGTAAAAATGGTAAATAGAGCTAAACATTGAGCTCTACTCCGATTAAGATATTTTCATATTTTTCGAAATCGCGCAAGTCTACTTTCTTCTAAAGGTTTGGATGTAGTATATGGGACATTTCTAAAAGGAATGGGGGCTAAATCCTCTCATTAAACATAAAAAAGAAGCAAATTTCTTTATATGAAGTCTTGACTTTATTTTACGCATAAATTATACCATCTAAAAAGAAATTCCAAGTTATTTCAAAATTCCTCTTGTAGATTTCGATGAAACTCCACTGAGATGAAGGCAAACACCCAAGGTATACGTAGCGTGGAGGATCTCGAGAGAAAATGCAGTTACCGCTTAAAATTCGATTCAGAGCAAAACCCTGTGTGACGTCATTGCCACGTGATATTCATTCTGATCGCCAAAAAAATTATATCATATTGAAGTTCAGTCTATGTGTAATGCATGTGATGTAGTAGTTTTGTTATTGACATCAATCCCTTTAAGTATGAGGGTTTCAAAGTTGTTAGGTATCGCTAGAAAAAAACTGGGTCGAGCCACCTTAAAGTCCCTATTAATAAAGACGACGGACTTTTTCTAAAGTCTAGCTTGAGTCTAGCTGAGATCCCCCACCACAGCAAAACATGACAAAATGATGTCAAGATGCTGTTGCGTTCTTGTAATTAAATGATTTACCGTATCATAATTAATAATCATCCAAAATAGAAAATTAATTTCCAATCGAATGTCTGAATTGTAGAAAAGGATGAACAGCAAAGAAAAACCGATAAACATCGTCGAAACTTCGGGGGCAACCTAGTCTCAGCTATTTCTAGTATTTTAATACTTAAACACTTAAAAGTGTTTAACTCAACAAGAAATCCTCGCTTAGACCACAAAGCAAAAGAGAACAGGGAAGTTAAAAAAGGACTTGTACTAGATATAAACGAAAGGGACAAGTTCATTTTCACGAAGTTTAATGTTGTAAAGAAAACAGACATGTCTGACACCTATATTTAATTTAAAGCCTTAAGCGGTGTAAACAATTCATGGTCAGAGCAGCCTTAAGACCTTACTGGCGGCGAAGTATCGTATATCGGTTGTAACGCTTCAATATAACGCAAAAAAGAGGAAGTAGCGCTTGTTTTATTCTATTTCTCCCCTTCTCGCGCCAGATCCTGCTGTGTCTCTGAGCCGGAGCTCGTTCCCTGGCTTCACAGGTTAAGGGGCACACTTCCTCGTTACCAGTCTCCCAGCTGTACCTTTTCTTCCTCTTCAGTCGCACGTTTGTCTTGCTGCGCTGGATGCTATTGCAGATTTCATCTAAAAGACTTCGTTCAACCTCTCGCAAACACAAGATTAGAGTGAATTTCTTTATCGGACGGAGGCTTATACACATATTGTAGTTAAAAGGTAAGTGATTTTAAGAATAGTTGACCTATAGCTAACGCTTAGTTATTGTCATATGCTAACTTCAGTTAGGCCTTTCAAAGCTAAACTCGGACTGCTTTAAGTTCAGTTTACGTTAAGTTTGGCAAGCAGGTGAAATGCTACAGAATCGATGCGTTTGTGGACATTTTTTATCTCGATCTCCCGTTTCTATAGCCTCCTACACAGACGTTCTTTGGGCTCGTCGCGCACCCAAAGAACGTCTGGGTAGGAAGCTAGCGTTTCTTTGCATGTTGTTCAACGATAGGCCACGATCAGGAAACTCACGACTGAGTTTAATAGCGAGATGGAGAGTAAAGCAATGAACACAACGTTTACTTTCTTGTACAGCAGAGAACGAATCGAATTCAAATCTAGGTCGATCTACTAAGTAGGAAATATACATAATATGCTCAAAAATCGCAAACGTAAGCTATCTTAAGGCCTATAAATGTTTTTCAGTGTGATAAGTAAATAAACCCTAACAACAATAACACTTTCAACCATTCTCAATAAGATGCTATTTTCGCTTAACCAAGGCGCTTAACGAAGGCGTTGAATTTTTCGATTGACTTCACCGCGATTTAATTTATTGCGTTCAGTAGAATCGATTCAATGCGTCTTTTTTGACGCAGCCCCCACAGATTAAACCCAAAGCGAAGAATCAAACAAGCATTGGTTTCTATAACCACCTGAACAGTAGCATGTAAATATTGACTTTAACAGAGCGTAAAATCAAATTTCCATAACAGGGGAATGATTTTCAGCTGAAAAATTTTTACAATTTTTTTTGGAATACCGAAGTGAAACAAGTCACTAATTTTAGCTTGTACCTTTGTCCCAAGTGCCGATCGTTCTTTTTTGCAGTTCGAGACGAAAGTGCGGGTGAAGACCGCCGCGCACTGCCTGATTATTTTTCAGACGTCAACAAATCTTTACTTGTCGGCTAGTTGCCAGTGGCGGCGGGCTTAAGGGAAGGAGAGCCCCGCGAAGCAAATATTGTGTGCTCTTTTCTTGGGGTTTTCTGAATACTATACTCTATTGTGTTCGCAATTATATGCAATTTCGTTCCGAGATATATCACTGAATATAACTCTAGTTAACTGCGCTGCGCAGTTCTTGCTCTGCACGAGTACTTTTGTCTCAACTAAGCACTTTAGCGTGAAACCTTCTATTTTTAAGCGATTGACTCAAGGAAATTTCTAACGGGTTGGAAGATTACATTCGTGTCATGGAATGTGCTGACCTTGTAACTTTCACTTTCATAAGGCATTAAATAACGTCGGCGTGACTTCAATTCACGTCATGTTCGATTCAAAAGCTATGAATCAGTTACTAATGGAAACTTTCCGAATCCTTTGTTCTGTCAAATGTTGGATTTTGAAGCGTTTGACTCAAAGAAAATAGAAAATGTTTATGCTATAAAAGAAAAATGTTTCAGCGGACTAGGATAAATACTGTAAACACAATAACCTTCGTGTCATGAAATTCGCTGACGTTGTACCTTTCAATT
The DNA here is from genome assembly GCF_052425735.1 of Oculina patagonica. Lineage (NCBI taxonomy): Eukaryota > Metazoa > Cnidaria > Anthozoa > Scleractinia > Oculinidae > Oculina > Oculina patagonica. Next base: position 20,814,153 of record NC_135764.1, read on the forward strand.
AAATATTTGCAAAGCAAGCAAGGACCTGCTAGAACTTGCCCGGATTACGTCACCAGTGCGGGACAAGGGAAACCTCGAATTATATTAGTACTTACATAACCACCGTGCTAAAGATAGTTGTGAAGAACGTTAACCTCAAATTGCTACTCAAAACTGCCGGCCAAAAGCGCGAGTTTCAAGAAAGAAAGTGATAATTCTTGTTAGTTGTAGATGGAACTAGTAAACCATGAAATGCCACACAAGGCGTTTTCTTGCCGTTTTGTTTGTCAGTCGAAACACTTTTGACGCAGGTAGGGGGGGGGGGGGGGTGCATTTTTTGTTCTCCACACAATAGCGACCTTTAGATTTGACTAGCGGTACGAAATCGAGTACGAGTACGACTTTGGAATTTTGAGACAATTATATCCCCGAACTATCCTATCCTCCTTCCTATTACTGACCAACACATAAAAAAGTTAGGAAAAAGGTTTGTGTCACTAGTAAAGCCTAGTTCTCATATGATCGTCCCGATCGTCTCTGTCGCTTCAAAAAGTTTGCTTGCTCCAATCACCTCAGACTTTGCAAACGACAGAAGCGACAAAGACGATCGGGGCGATCATATTAGAACCAGCCTTAATTATACGTGTCACACGAATTTGGTTTGAATTAATCTCGTACTTGAAGTCTCTTAGAAGTCCAAGCTAAAGGTCGCTATAACTATGGGCGCTTTCCATTCGACCAAAAATTCTGGTTTGAGTTTCGGAAAATTGCAGTGGCGAATAAAGCAGCATTTTCCAACTTTTCCGGTTGACTGCACGGAAGGCAAAACAAAATTTGCATATGGTCAGGTAGTGGGTCTAATATGGAAATTTCTTCGGTGCATAAAAACTAATGCACTGTGGCCGGTTTCCTGCACATATAACTCGATATTTTTGCAAATAAAAAGCATTCCGAGCACTGTAAATAAACGCCACGAATGACATCATGGCCACAAATACAAGGACCTTTCAAAAGGCACACTACAAGCAACGTCGCCAACCCAAAAAGTTTAGTGAGCAAAACAAGCGAAAGGAAGATCACTGCCAAAATGAACGACATCGTCTCAAAGAACCTCTACCTTGAAGCCCATTCCAGGAGAGAAAGCATCAAATATTTCAATATCCCAGAAGCACGTGAAGAAGACACCGAAGAAGTGCTCAGAAATTTTTTGGAACAAGATCTCGGCTACCGCAACGCCCGCAACGTTGAAATTCAACGTGTACACCGCCTCACAACCCGCCGGAATAGCGACACAGCTTCACGTCCAATCATTGCCAGATTTCTTCGATATAAAGATGTCGAGGAAATTTTTTCTTTAGGGCGACGACTAGAAGATACTGATTTCCAAATGTTCCGTGATCTTCCACTGGAAATCATTAAGCGACGGAAAGATCAAATGGCAGTCTTCAAAGAAGCACGACGACAGGGCATGAGAGCATCTTTCAGCAAGAGCCAGCCCGACAAACTGTTTGTAAACGGCAAATTCTGGCCTCCCGGCAAACGTCTAGATGCAGCTGACGAAGCAGATGAGTAACTGTGTTTAATAATTATACCTCGTACCTTACTTTCTTTATATATAAATCTCTATGCTACAGGTGGCGGGCGGCTTAGCTGTCCGACAATACTTACTCGATCCGATTTTCACCATTCGGACCCGCTAGTCGCTTAACCCAAACTGATTAGGATTTTTTATAGTTTTGTTTATGCTTTATTTGTTGATTATTTGCCTAACCTCACGCGCTTTAGTATGTTTATGTGTATTTTTTTGTGTTTTTTCGTGCCACCAACGTGCTTTTCGTATTATTACAACACTTTTTTGTCGACTCCAGTATGCACAGATATACAAAGTACTTCGCCAAAATATTTCTAGATATTTAGTATACAATTTCTACTTTCAAAGCTTAAAAATACGATTTCTGAGCAGTATGCAAAACAATGTCGTATGTGTTCTGTTCATAACGCTTTTATTGTCAAATAATCAAATAGTGCAGATATCGATTATATCACCTTTTATTTCAACACAATATAGATAACAATACAATCACGGTAGCTTCTCTCAATGTACGGGGCCTTGGGAATAACGCTAAAAGAAGAGAAACTTTTAATTGGCTCAGATCTAAAAAATATTCGATCTACATGCTGCAAGAAGTACATTGTTCGCAAGAAAATTCACACCTATGGGCTACTGAATGGGGATACAAAAGCCTTTTCAGCTCCTTCTCCAGCAAAAAAGCTGGTGTAAGCATTCTTTTTAATAACAACTTCGATCTTCAAATCAAAAAAACCTATACCGATGATTCAGGACGCCTTATCTTGTGTGACTTAAAAACAAATGGAAAAAGCATAACCCTAGCAAACATTTACGCCCCAAACGATGATGATCCTGCTTTCTTTAAAAATCTCTTTGATCACCTTCAAGATTTCGAAGGAGAAGAAATAATCATTGGAGGCGATTTCAATCTCGTTCTTGATGTAGAGAAAGATAAAAAAGGGGGCCTGCCCAAAACACATCACAACGCGCAAAAAACCATTCATGAGATATGCGATAACTTCGATCTTGTTGATGCCTGGAGAATATTGAACCCCGAAGAAAGAAGGTATACTTGGCGACAAACACAGCCTTCTGTAGATTAGACTTCTTCTTAACAAGTCAAAGTTTTCTGTGCAGCATTATCTCTGCAAACATTCTACCGGGCTTTAAGACAGACCACTCAATGATCACATTAAATATATCTCTTCACTCAAATCCAAGAGGGCCTGGTTTTTGGAAACTCAACACATCACTTCTGGCCGATAAGGACTACATTGATTTGATAAGGTTAACTATCCGTGAAACACAGAATGAATACGAAAACGATGAGTCCATAAACCCTGCGCTTCTTTGGGATATGATTAAACTTAAAACTCGGGAAAAATCCCTTAGCTTCGCTGCCGCCAAAAAGCGCAAAACTTTGAATAAACAGCATGAGCTAGAGGAAAAAATTGCCTTACTAGAGAAAGAACTGGAACAGCCGGCTGCCGTCAGCGAAACGCAAAAAACAAATAAAACACAACAACTTGAGTTATTCAAAAGCGAACTAGAAGAGATAATCAAAGTGCGTACCCAAGGGGCAATCTTGAGATGTAAAATTAAGGTAACCGGTTGTTTCGCCTACGAGTTGTTTCGCTAACGGCCAGTTCGCTAACGAGTTAGGTCAATTCGCTAACGTCTAAAGTCGTTTCGCTAACGAGCTGTAGGTCGTTTCGCTAACGTATTACGAAGATTCATATTTTATAATATGTACTAATAGAACATAACAATCCACATTAAAAACCCGTTGAGTTTGACGATGACATCAAATTCAGCGACGTAAACACGACAGTTTAAAACATACCGTAGTTAAATATGTTTCCATGTTTGTCCGAAAAAGGACTGAAAGTCAAGTCCCAGTCCTCCGCGTGACGTAAAAGACTGATCAACATTGTAGACTACTATACGTCATCAAAAGTTTATTTCACCCAGCTTTTTTTTCAACAATCGATTAAGTTCCAGCGACTCACACTCCAGGCAGAGACAGAGCCTTTACAGAAACTGGTCGACTACATGAAGAATCAGTGGATCGGGAGTTCAGACTTCCCTCCCCGTAACTGGAACGTCTTCAAACAGCCCATCCGCACCAACAACGACACTGAGGGGTGGCACAACGCACTCAATCGTCGAGCCGGTGGCCACTCCGGATTGCCATTATATACCCTGGTTGAGCTTCTCGATAAAGAGGCTAAACTGACAGCAGTTGCAATTAGGCTCGTGTCTGCCGAAAAACTTAAGCGTATCCAGATAAAGAAATACAGGAACCTTCAGGCAAAGCTGTTGGATAGCTGGGACAAGTACGATAAGAAACAGAAGACCATCGACCAGCTCCTGAAGACCTGCGCCCGCCTTAACGGCCCGGCTCGTGACAACTCAGCTCGTGCTCAATAATTCACTGATTGTAAATAGGAGTAAGGCTTCCGTGTTTAGGACTTATAAAATGTTTGTAAATAGTTTGATTTGTAATAAAATGTAGTTACTTTGATTACTTTGTTGTTTTCATTTACTAGCGTTAATCTTGAACAAAAAACAAACAAACTAGAATCGCTTCTGAAAAGTAGAAATACTAATTTGAATTTACACTGCACAATTTGCCTTCTGGGAAACAAAATGGTGGCTTTAAGTCTTGCAAGCTTAACTTTTTGAAGCGATTCGAGTTTGTTTTTCGGCAAGAGCGTGAGTTCGATTGTCTTATTCTGTTGATGAAAAAGAACTAAAAGAGACGTCAAGGTATTAACTTAATACGTTAGCGAAACGATCTACAGCTCGTTAGCGAAACGACTTTAGCCGTTAGCGAATCGACCTAACTCGTTAGCGAACTGGTCGTTAGCGAAACAACTCGTAGGCGAAACAACCGCAATTCAAAATTAAATGGTACAATGAAGGTGAAAAAAACACTAAATATTTTCTCAACCTTGAGAAAAGACACTTCAAACTGAGTACAATAAGCCAGCTTAAAATCACCGATCAAGAATTTGTCACATCCGACAGAGAAATCCTTGCTGAATGTGAAACCTTTTATAAAGAGCTCTACACATCCCAGAAAAATGTGATACCACGCGAAAGCGCTTTTTTCCAATCTGAAAATGACACGGTTCTGGACCACAATGAGGCAATGAGCTGCGAAGGTCATTTAACAGAACAAGAGTGTCTAAAAGCGCTAAAAAGCATGGATCGGGACAAAAGCCCTGGAACAGACGGACTCCCAGCTGAGTTTTACAAAACGTTTTGGAAAGACGTGTCTCCCCTTCTGATAAGTGCTCTCAACTATTCATATGATGAAGGAAGTCTTTCGATCACACAAAGACGCGGAATCATTAAACTCATACCAAAAAAAGACGCAGAACCACATTTAATTAAGAATTGGCGACCACTGTCTCTCCTTAACTGCGACTACAAAATAGCCGCAAAAGCTATCGCAAATCGAATAAAATCAGTTATCCAAAAACTTATCAACAACGACCAGACGGGTTTCCTAAAGGGTCGATTTATTGGAGAAAACATAAGATTGATAGATAACATCATTAACCATGCTTCCCAAAAAAATATCCCAGGGCTATTGCTTTTTATAGATTTTGAAAAGGCCTTCGACTCGCTTGAATGGTCTTTTATTGAGCGCACGCTCCAGTATTTTGGGTTTGGCCCTTCTCTGATAAGCTGGTTTCAAACATTTTACAATAACATCGAAAGCTGTGTCTTAAACAATGGCTGGGGGAGCTGTTTTTTCAGAATACAAAGGGGCGTTAGGCAAGGTTGCCCTCTTTCGCCTTATCTATTTATATTATCTGCTGAAATCTTAGCTAAAGCAATCAGATCGAACAAGAGCATAAAAGGAATACATGTAAACAACTCAGAAATCAAAATAAGCCAGTACGCAGACGACACAACCTTCATTCTGAACGGCACTAGGGAGTCATTATGCGCCACACTTAGGACGATCGAAACTTTTGGAAGTATGTCTGGTCTCAGACTTAACAGCAAAAAGACCGAAGCTCTATGGATTGGATCAATGGTGGGAAATAAGGAAAAACTTTTTCCTGAGAAGAACTTTAAATGGCCAGAAAAGAAAGTTAAGGCCCTCGGCGTCTGGCTTTCTATTGATCCTAGCATCACATTAAACATAAATTATAGGGAAAAAACGGACAAAATTAGAAACATTTTAAGCAATTGGAAATATCGCCGGCTAACGTTACTCGGCAAAATCCAAGTAATCAAAAGTCTAGCAGCATCTCAACTTACGTACATTCTAGCCCCTTTGGCGACAAATCATAAAATCATCAAAGAAGTAAACGATCTCTTCTACAGCTTCCTTTGGGACAATAAGGGTGATAAGATTAAGCGAAGTGTCATGATAAACGACTATAAAAACGGAGGTTTAAAAATGGTTGACATTGTTTCTTTTACCAAATCGCTCAAGACTGTTTGGATTAAAAAATATCTTGACGACTCTAACCGCGGAAAATGGAAAGAATTTTTTGAACTTGAACTTGGGAAGTATGGCGGCAAACTAATCTTCAGATGCAACTTACATAAACGTGACATTTCAAAGTCGATATCGGTCCAAGACCCTTTTCTACAAGAAATTTTAGAAATATGGTCAGAGGCTAACTTTGATGACAAAATCAAAACCGAGAAGCAATTTCTGGAACAACACATATGGCATAATTCACTAATTAGAATCGAAAACAGACCGGTTTTCTACAAACATCCTTTCCTACATGGAATTACTAAGGTAGGCCAGTTAATGACGGACTCGCGCAGTTCTCTCCCTCTTGCAGATCTTATCAGCACTTACAATATACGAATACAACCTATAAAGTATCTAGGCCTTATTTCTGCCCTTCGGCACCATTTCAACTCTAACTGTCTTGGCAAAGAACCTTGTAGCATAGAAAATCCCGATACCTTTTCCGAGACTTTTATTAAGAACGATAAAGCGAACAGAGTTGTATACCAGAAGCTCCTCTCTTCCAAAAGAACCGCACCTTTAAGATGCCAAGAGAAATGGAACGACAGTATTAAATCTGATGAAAGATGTCCTGCTGACTGGACTAGTGCCTATTGTCTGGCAGCTAGTTGCACAAAAAGCACAAAACTCATAAACTTCCAATTCAGATTTCTTCATCGTATTCTACCAACGAACCTTTTCCTAACAAAAATTGATATAAAGCAGGACCCAAACTGCTCTTTTTGTACCAACCATCCCGAAAACCTGATCCACCTGTTCTGGAACTGTACAATAGTAGCAACCTTTTGGGAAACTTTGACTGAAAAACTTAAACAGGTCAACCTAATAACGATAGACTATCCAAAACACTCCGCCATATATCTGGGTCTGAGACCAGACACCACCAAGTTTTCACTTCAATTAAATTTCTGCTTTCTTCTGGCAAGACATTATATATGGAGCTGCAGAGTCAACAAGAAGATCCCGGTTTTAACAACTTTTCTTGTGTCCCTTAAATCGCAGTTTCATATAGAGTCCAACAACCTAGATACTACCTCTAAGAAATGGAATCTTTTACTTCCACTTCTCGACATTACGTAGTCTTTTTTGCAAAAAAAAAAAAAAAAAAAAAAAACTCCCTCGTATATTAACCTTCTTTAAGCGAACCAAGGCCAAAGTGCATTTGAGAGATAAATATACTTTTTCTGTTTTATATTACTTATCTAGGTTATCTTTCTGCACCAATTATCATCAATTATTATCAACTATTAACTATAAATAACATTTAGGATTAAATATTAATTATTAGTAACTGCTGTTAATCAAACTGAACTATATGAAGTAGCTATCGCGTATAATATTTGTTAAAAAATAATAATAATGAACTGATGTAATAATAGGCAAAAGGAAACATTTTTAGGCAGAGGAGTCGCCCTTTTATTTATTTATTTAATTTTTCTTTTCTTGTATGTTGTTAATGTAAGTAATTTTTTACGTAGTTTCTTTTCGTGTAATAAGTGTTATTGTTTTTGTGAATGAATAAAAAAAAAAAAAAAAAAAAAAAAAAGTTTAGTGAGCAAAACAATGGCGTAGCCTGCACGCGCGTTATAAATATTTGTACATTTCTTTGCTGCCGCCTGCAAAACAACAACGAAAAACAACCAAGTTCACATAAGTTTTTTATTTGGAGTTTCAAGAATGCTTCCTTGCTGAAATTACTCCCAAAAACGTGCGTTTTTTTTAACCGTTAATCGATTTTCTTGGCTCTACGGTCCAAATTTTCTCTAAATTTGCTAAAAATGCACTTTCTGACAATGCAGGAAGATTTTGATGTAATTACCATGTAAAAATGTACAATATTTTACTTTGGCGCGTGCACATAAGCCATTTTTTTTTTTTTTTTTTTTTTTTTTTTTTTTGCTTAACCGTTCCAATTTTTTGTCCTTGCTCTTTTCCTTTTCGTTTTTCTCTGCTTTCTTATTCTCTATATCTTTTACTCTGTGCACCCTTTCTACTGGCCTGAAAAGTTTTGACCTGAATCAATGGAAAATCCTAGGAAAGGAGATCATGATCAAGTACGGGTATTTTGGCCTGTTTTAGCACCAATTTTACACCAAAAACTTTCGATTAGCTCTGTCGGAATGCAGTAAATATTGAAGATGGACAGTCCTATGGAAAGATCTATCCCAGCTCTATAAGATGCAAATCTCAAAAATCTGCTGACGTATAAATTGGTGACGTCATAAGTGGCAGAATGGCTATTCCTCCAAATCCTGGAAAAATCCGGGCTTAGCATGTTAAGGGTTAACACATGTAGCTGCTTTCAGCCGCACAAATCGCCGAAGGAACTTGGGCTGAGTGTAAAATGGTCGCTTTTTCTAAAATTTCCGGAAAAGAGGACAACCTCGCAAGGTAGACCCAAATTTTCGAAAAAAATTTCCGGTAACTTTCAGTTCCATTTGATTTTGCTTCTGGAATTTCCGGGGTTTTCGGTTGAATGGTTCGCGTTTCGAAAAGTCGACACTCCCAGGAAACTTCTGTACCATTCGTCCTTGTTCCGAAATTTCCGGAATTTTTGGTCGAATAGAAAGCACCCTATAACTCGATTATGTTGTTCAAATTAAAAAAATATATATATAATTTATACTACAACGAGTTATACACTTTAACTTTGTATGAGGTTTAAAAGTTTTTAAGCTTTCACGGACCTAGTGACCAACAATTCCTAGCAAGTATTTACACTGGTTTCTTGCTAGAGAATGCAAATAAACATAACCGCTACGAGGCTCAAAAAACATCAGCATGTTCTGAGAGAAATAGAATGAATCTAGGCCAAGTTTTCATCATATGTCAGTGATTTAGAAATACCGGCTGCTTTAAAGAGTGTTTTAGGAAAATCGTCCGCCATTACGGTTTGTTTGTCTGAGTCTTGTCTGAGTCATGACGTCACTCGCGCGGTCAGGGCTCAAACACAGACTGCTCGATCCGGAGTTTATTCAAGCTAATCGTTAGGCCACAGTAGGTTTCACAGAATAATTTTAAATTTCCCGTCTTCCCTGAGGTTAAGGTCGTAACTTTTTCAACACTGAAAGGCCAAAGAAAGCAGAAAAGAAAGAACGAGAAAGACAATTCCATGGGTAAATGGATCAAAATAATTTCTGGATGTATTTCGTCGCTGTTACATTAGACTGAGGCTCTGGGTGCACTCTAGATGGGGCTGCAGGAATCTAAGTTATCCCTTAAATTTCGACGATTTCTCGAATAGTCAGTCAAAATTAAAGCCCATTTCTTAGCTATTATTGTATTTTGCAGACCTCAGTTCTCAGATGACAGTTAAATTTTGGGCGGTTATCAGCATTTAGTTATAACAAAAACAGTCCGTTTAAATGATTTTCGTGGATTTAACGTCTCTCGATATTGTTGCGAAAAAGCTGCTGGCTTGAGACATTGACTGTGTAAAGCATCCTGTAATACATGGCTAGTATATTACACGAAGTAGGATTACACGATTGCCGCTTCCTTGCACCAAGATTCCGTGTTTCCCCGAGCAAAAACTTTTGCACTTTTCTTGGACCAAAATTGCGAGGCAAATTGTATAAAACGTTACTTAATGCAACAACGTACTTGTTTCACTCTCATCGTGTTTTCTTTTTAAAACAGGTTCAGCAAAATGCCAACGGGAACGATGATCGGCAGACCAAACATATCAACTGATCATGACGAACCAATGGATGAAGAACATAGAAAAATCTTGAAGAGTGTCAGAGAGGTGCTCGTGCAAGACATGGATCCTGAAGAAGTGTTACTCGCGATGTCTGGTTCACATTTGTTAAGTGAAAGAGACGAAGAAAAGATAAAGGCGAAGGATCTAACTCGACACCAAAAATGTGAAATGTTGTTAGATACAATACCAAAAAGAGGTGCAAAAGCCTATGACATCTTTAAGGAAGCAATTGAGAAAGCTCATTCACATCTCATAAGTACAATTTTAAAAGCCGGTAAGTGACTTTATCTATACGGAAATTAAAGTGAAGGTGAATAGCTAACAACTATTATTCACCGAAGTTGAGGTGGATAGTGGTGGATAATTGATTATTTTTCAAACAACGAAAGGCGGCCAGCTACATATCCGTTTCACTGGTATATTCTGGCAACCAGTGATTGGCTAGGGAAAAAAGATAACTTTTTATTGATAAAGATAAAGTTTGTCGTTGAAAGTGAAAGCTTGCTACTCCTGGTTAATGTTATACAGTCAACTTTCTCTTAACGGACACCTCTCTAAGACGAACACCTCTTTAAGACGGACACCTGGTGTTGGCCCCATCCCTGCTATTTCCCAGTCATTTTACTTTAACTAAACTCCCTATTAGACGGACACCTCTCTAAAACGGAAAGTTGGAGCCGGTCCCTACGGTGTCCGTTTTAGAGACAGTTGACTGTAGCGTACAGTTAACTCTCTCTTAACGGGACGGGCACCTTTATACGACGGACACCTGGTGATGGACCCTGCTTTTTTTTCCCTATAACACAGACACCTCTCTAAGACGGACAACGGACACTTGAAAAGTGTTTTTATTTGAAGTGAATAATACTTCAAAAGTTAGTAAGGGTATCAAACTTACTGACCAAAAACAATTATCAATCTTAAAAGTTGATTATTACAATTAGAAGCTCTCGACTTTTGCTTAATTTAAGAAGCGAACACGGTCTTTTTATTGTTTTAGTCTTGTTCCTAGGCTCTTACCGAAAGTGTTCGTAGAAAAAGCATTAAATGTTAAAAGAAGTGCTCGTTTTTTGCCAAAAAAGTGCCAAAATAATGCTGGGTTACATAAAAATGCCCACTTTTTCCGAATTTTTAAACATAAAATATTATATTTTTTAGATTTTCAGTTACATTTTTCAACAATAAAATGTAACGATCAATGTTTGATGTCAGAGTACGCTCTCGAGCTATCTCTGCCTTCGCTGGCTGACTTCCACTGTTCCTCGATGACAACGTGAGGATGTCGTAATCTTGGAACGAGTGTGATAAACTGGGTTTCAAGAAGGCAACCACTGGCGTATAAAACCTATTCCGCAGACCTCCTCGGCTGCTTTGACTTAAATGAGGGCATAATGCATCTTTGGACGCCATAAATAAAGTCAGATTGTGCTTTTTAACACAAAATTATACAAATAGTCAGTCGAAAATCCAAGATAATGCTAGCAGTGCTTTTTGGGATAAAATGTAAAAATAAATGCTGGCCGCGAAGCCAAATAATGCCCAAAAAGTGCTAGCACTATCGGTAAGAGCCTACTTGTTCCAGTTTGCAAATTAAAATCAATGATTGAAATCAATTCTCTACTGTGTAGCTGCACTGTCACGTAACTGTTTTCCCACTTTTCTTTCACAATAGAAAACAGCGTATTGAGATCCGAACTAAGCATGGAACGAGAAAACAGCGCAGATCTACGAGAAAGACTTAGTAGCACAGGTACATTAGGAAAATAACATTATTGAACATTAAACAGCTGAGTTAAGTAGGTGCACTAGTTTCAGTGCATGGATATTTTCAACTTTCTTATATGGTTTAATCTTTAGGAAGAAATGTATTTACCATACTCGTATGTCTTTACAATGCATTGTTTTGGTATGCTAACCGTTAATCCCCCTACCTCGTCATGGCCACTGGGCATTCGGTAGAAAAAGAGCAATGTTATCGAACCGGTAACGGACCGTCGTATCATATTACTTGGAGTTTCCTGCATTTTTTAGCACCTTAACCTTGACGGATCAATGCAAGGATTTTTTTTTCAGTTTACGCAACAATTATGGTATTAAACATATGTCCAATAACTGGTGAACACGTTATGATTAGCTTTATCTGCCTACAACTGAAAAACAAGTCCGCTGGTACAAACTCGTGGTTCTTTTTTTCTATTTTGGAATATTTTGGACGTATTGAAGTTAATAACGTAATCTGAATCTAGCAAATCTTAATTTGTCAGTTTGCGGTTCTTGATTCTTGCATCATAATTAATTATCCGAGTTCAGTGGCCCAGAGCCACTTTGATTTATTATCGAATTTTTAAGTGACAACATTCGGCAAACGTTTAAGGTGGCTCTAAACTCTATGTGTGGAATTGTTTTAAACTTTGTCAAAAGTTACACCTTGTCGTACTGATCAAAATTTAATAATAAAAATAGGGTCACCGAGCTCGTTTTTGAGTCATTAGCAGTTAAAGCTAAAATTATAAAGCGTGTTTTTAGAAGGTTATACTATTGCTATGGTAACCCAATGGTAAAAAAAAAATGATAACAACGTGTTTACTTACAATTGGGCATTTGTTTGACACCATCATTGTAGCATCAAATGATAAAGAGTGGTTATATTAAATGACCCATCAAAATCTTAGTCTAGGAAAGTGCCGGAAACTGTCGACTGCAACGCCAAAATAATTTAGAAACTAATCCAACGTTGTTAATTTTAGGAAGCCAGTCTTGTCCACATTGCTCTAGTTTGAATAATAAACTCAACGCATTAAGGAGAGAAAAGGAGTCTGAAATCAACCGACTTGAGTTAAACCACAACACAGAGAGGCAGACTTTTGAAAAGGAGAAAAACAAAATGGAGGAGAAAATCAAAAAGTTAAAGAAAGGATATGAACAAGTAAAGAAGGATAAAAACGAGATCGAGAAAACTAAAGACAATCTCAAGAAGGAAAACAGAAAATCTTCTGATCTTATTAATAAGTTAATGGAGGAGAAAAGAAAGCTAAAAGAGGAAAAGAAAAACCTTGAAGATGAGAAGGAAAACCTAACAAACGAGAAACGTCAAATCGAGTCAACAGTGAATAAAAAAAATAAAGAAAATGATGAACTCCTGAAAAATGCAATTTACAACTCTTCTGTAATAGACCGACTTCAAGACGAAGTAAACGAGAAGCAGTCTTTTTGCAAAACGTTAGAAGAGCAAATCGCCAATTGCAAGAACTTCGTGAGCAGTAAGTACCAACTTTGAATACAGGAAATATTTCCATATATGAGTAACGTATCCTTGTAGAAAAAAAATAAAAGGTAATGTCCGTGAGTTATAGACCAAACAAAAGTTATGCTAGCTGAGAGAGCTCTCGTGCGATCCTTGGTCGAGAGGTATGAGGGTATAGACCACGAAAATGAGATAACCTGTAACTCAGCGTTAGACAAAGTTCGGAAAACTTGAAAAAATATGTTGGCGTTTCCATAAAACAGAATCCTACGCGTTGTGAAACGTCAGCTGGAACATTTAGGAAACACTTCTCTCACATTCATCGGTTAGAAGTGAGAAAATGGGATCTTACGAGTTCACGCGCGCAATAGCGAAGCGCACTATTACTGAAAATAGATTTCGCCGAATGAGACCTCCCGCATGAGTCGGACAACAATTTTAGTTTGGGCAAAGGCTTTGAATGGAGGGGACGCATTCTTGACAACAAAATAGGGCGTGCAGAGCACAATTTGGGGCCGAGATTCTCGAAAGGTTCGAAAAATGATAGATTCCAAACAGTTTTGCTTTAGTTAGTGAAAAACAGATTGAAGGTATCCAAAAAATGGTCCAAAATTGAATTTATTAGGCGAAGATCCGACAATGAGACCCTGATTTTCACTACAAAATTATTCAGGCTGCCGAGAAATATAAGCGGCGGATAGCGAATTACTATCGAAGTATATAATTGCGAAAGACATCTCTTCTATGATTGCTTCATTTAGGCTCTGGAAAGAACGTAGATTGCAAGAAATTCAGAATTCTTCCCGAATTCTTCGCCGGCCATCTGATCTGTTTTGACACATGATAGATAGAGGGCGAAAATATTATGCTATTCAAACGCCTTTCTAATGGAATTGACGGCGGGTTTGATTTTAATAAAGCTGTTATTTATCCATATTACTATTACAGACTAATTGTTGATTAATATTAAGCGAAAACTAAGCGCGCGCTTCGAGAGCCGTCTACCGATCAATAGACGACACCTGTCTTGCCAATCAGATTACACAGCAGACAACAGACGGCAGCTGGGTTATGCTAATAGCTCATAAAAAAATCTGGTTCGTAGTCTAATTCTTAAATATTTAACGTAATAAGCGGTGCGAATCGTTAGTCTCTGGATAAGGTCGATTCGAATGCAGTAAAAACGGTCGACCAGACTAAAACTTGGGCGCTAGTGTCTAATCACCTTCACTGTGCACTCTCGTTGGTTATAACGTTATGCAGGATCTGTTTAATGATACCAGCACAACGTAACCATTCAGATACAGCGAATCTTGGTGACGAAGGGTGAGAAAAGAGGAAGAAAAGGTATCCGCTAATTGTCTTCTGAATTCCTTTTTTAAGCATTCTTTACAAAATTATTTTTTTGTTATGACACAGGAACTTTCTTACCCAGCGATGAGGACTTTCAAAAGCCCGGAGTTATCTGTTCCTTAAAAAAAGAGAAGTCATCAGAAGTCGTTGCCACCAGATCATCTGATGGGCCAGGGAATGCAAATGACGTAGTCAACCACCAAACCTACAAACTTGTTAAGGGGAAAACACGAAGCTGTGGAACGGCTGAAAAGCAAGATTCCTGGTGGTGTGTTGATTTAGGCAAGGATTACCTCTTGTTTCTCACTCACTACGCTTTAAGACATGGGAAGAAAGAAGGCGATTCAATCCTTTGTCGCCGGAAGCTCCAAGGGTCTATTGATGGAAAGGACTGGAAGGATATTAAAACAAAAAATAGTAGTAACCAGCCAATGCACAGTGGCCCCTTTCCGTACTATACAGGAACGTGGACTGTCGGAGGTGAAGTGGGAGCTTTCCGTTACTTTAGGATTGTTCAAACAGGCAGGAACTCCTCTCGCAAATATGGAATTTATCTATATGGAATTGAGTTATACGGAGTATTAATCAAAGCATAAAAGTGCTGTGAAAAAATGAAACCTTAAAAGCAAGTGTGCAACCGACAATTTTCTTTACTGTAAATTTTCCCAGTGCTAGCAGTAACAACTTAGGGGGCATCCGGACGATTCCCGATTATGCCAACCATACGCCTTCTTACCTTTCAAATAACGTTTTTACTGATACTTTCACTTCCAGCAAAAAAATAAAAGTGGCGTGTTGCAGTTCTAACTTTTACGACACCAGTGAAGAAACGCAAGCGACATGTGATCGTTCAAATGAAAGCTACATGTAAGGAGAGGAAAAATTGATTATTTGGTTTAATTTTATTTATTCGCATTCGCTGTTAAAGAGATAGAAAAATAGAAAAATCTAACATAGAAATTGTTGATTTGGTTCATTAACCGTAGCAGTCACCTGTTGTTTTGTTGAAGTTCATATGCATAACCGAAATTATATACCCCTTATTAACTTTTCACATGCTTTTAGTAACGTTAAAGACGATTTTCCAGTCCGTACTGCGCAATCTCCGCCTGCAATGTTTGTGAGTCTCACAAACAAAAGAATGTTTACTAGCAAAAATAAAAATTCCGTGACAAAACTTACCTTTTTCTTCATTATTAACGCCAGATATCCTTGCAAAACAATAATAACGAGTAAAAGAAGCTCGACGGTATTTCAAACGGACGTTTTAGCTCATCGTGAATTCTTGAACGAAACGATCCGTAATGGCGAACTAAAAAACTTCATGTCCGCTATCATCGAAGTGTAACGTTTTAACGAATTCAAAACAAAAATGAAAACAAACCCTGAGTCTGCGCAGTACGGACTGGAAATCATCTTTAAAGCAGGGTAAACAATATGAATCGGCTTTCCAAAATACCTTAATTTTTACTGAACTAAAATGGATAAATAAAATTATTTCTCAAGTAAAAGAATATAGTGCATTGACTTTTTTGGGCAACAAATTAATTTAAGAAATAACGGTTCCTGTAAGCAAGCAAGCAAGAAGGGTTTATTCACAACTATTTCAATGCAGGTTTTGTTGTCCATTTTGGCCTCTATATTCGGATTTCATCGCATGTCATTTTTTTTTTTTTCGGCAATAAGATCTCTCTCTCTCCCTCGGGCCCTGTATTGCTAAAAAGTGAACTTTACCGAATCACTTCAGAGAGACGGTTATAGGCTGCTTTAATTCCGATCTCTCTTTTAATGACAACATCTCGGACTGCTAATTGTAATCAGATAACCCTTACTTCCAATTCAAACAATGAATATTACAACGATTACATTATTGCGGTTTTCATGCAGAATTCACATCCCTTCTACCCGAGATGAGCTGCGTTCGTTTGTGACGACATTCAATCGAAATTCAATAGTATTTGGCCACCAAATTGAAATTAAATTTGTTGTTTCGTGAATTAGGATAATCATTCCCACGAAAATTTCGAATTAATTAGCTGTTGCTCAAAGAAATATTTCCAGCCGACTGATAAAACTAATTTTGATCAAATAGCACTGTTTGGGTCCAGAATTTATACATTTTATTCCATTAACTTCAAATTCAGTTTAAAAACACGCGCGAAAACTTATCCCGGCAAGCCGGGAAAGCTCGGGCATAACCGTTTACATGGCAAAAAGCTATCCCGCCTAGAATGGTGCCCCGGGCAAGTAGACCGAGTGCCCCGGCAAGGCGGGTTACCCTTCTAGCATGTAAAGGCTTCAATACATTTTCTTAGGAAACGTATGAAAAGTTGGCTCGCCCAGGGTAGCTCGGTTAGCCGGTAACTCGGTTAGCCGGGCACCCGCCTTCCATGTAAACAGGCCCTCAATCATTTTAGGACCTCTCGGGAAAGAGAGTTTCACTTCAACCGGGTCAACAGGTCACGTCCATCAATTGTAATTGGTAGATTTCGATCCATTTTGTTTGTTTCTTTTTTTTCATGGTTCGTTGGTTGTCGCCATAATTATGATTAATTGACGGCAGCAAAAACGCAATCGTAAGTTGGATTTTGAATTTCATAGTTCGCATATCACTGAAAACCGCAGAAAAACATATATAATGATCTAGGCTACATTTTATTATGGTAACCTGGGGGCAGGCACTCAAAACAAGACGCCTATTATATCCCAATTTTTTTTTAAAAGCGTTTGATGATCAGTACGACAGTATTGAACATTGGTGTATAGCTCTTATTTTTTAGAATTGTATACGTTGGAAAACAAAGCCCCGGGGAATGCACAAAAGCCTTTCTTGAATTAACAACAACGAGGGTAGTCAGGCTTGTGTTTTCATACAGACAAAGACTAGAGTCCGGCTTTTTCCAGGGAGCATACTTAGGCCTTTTGCTCCTACCCCTCCTGTTTGTGCCAATTTCTCCAGCTGTCCCCAGTGTAGGGTTTTCCACAAGTTACTCAAAATTTTTAAAAAAGTTGCTCGAAACTTTTTGAATCATGTATCGCACTCTGGTACAATTCACAAAATCAAAAATTTAAGCAAGATCAAAGTTTGTGAGTAGCATATAAAATGAAGAATAACTAAGATTATTTAAAAATAAAAACTTAAGGTAAAAGCTGTTAAAAATTGATTCTAAACGTTTTCGATCTGTTCGATCACTCTGATGATGATCGAACAGATCGAAAACGTTTAGAATCAATTTTTAACAGCTTTTACCTTAAGTTTTATTTTTAACCTTTTATCGGCGAAATGTATATATAAGATTATTTAGTCTGCGTCATTAATTTCAAAAAGAATACATCCCTATTGAGAAGAACCAATGGCAGATGAAAGTGCCAACTTAGCCTCAGAGGTAGCAAGAGCTGCAATTGACTTGTCAGTCTCAGCGACTACTACAGGCTTTACAGTGTCACTAAAACTCGATAACACTGTTTTGGCAGGAATCTTAGGTGTTGGTGCCCCATCATTAGGTGCATTTTATTTGGCTAACAGGCGGCCTGTAGAAATGGTTTAGAAAACCGAAATGAAGCTGGCATGGTTGACCCTGAAGTCAGGAATATTGAACAAGGTTCAATTTTTATTGAACTGTATTGCCATTCAGAGAGGAGCTTCCTGCAGTTTGTGGAGGATTTTGAAGCAAAAAAAGTGGAGAAAAGATTGGAAGAAGAGTTTACAAAAATTGTATTCCAACAGAACTTACAGGTGACCATCAGAAATGCTGATGAAGTAGACAAGAAAGTAAAAGTGATAAGGTACAAATTGACATGCACTAAGTTCATGACTTTGTATATACCGGGTAGATTTTGTCAGCCATTTGACGTCCTAATGTCAGGATCATGCAAAATTATTATAATGCCTTAATACCACTGATCTAATTACTGATTAAAAGAAAGCATGCTGATGTAATTCAACCCTTTTTTTTTTTCTTATTTAGGCGTTCACACGTATGGAGTAACACTAAGGAAGTGGGAGGTAAAAGGTTTCATAAAGTCCTTAAGATACATTTAATCAAAATTAATGAAGTGGAGGGTTAAAAAAAGAAGTTGATCCCAGTCAAGTCCACAGAATGCTTACAACTGACTTGGGAAACCATATATTTTATATGGTGTAGCTGAACTCAACCTCCCCAGTCCTGTAAGGAAAAATGGGAGGGAGGGAACCTTCCCTCCTCCCACTTTTGTATGTTGTACAGATAATATTTTAAACCTGTATTAGTTAAAACTAACCCTTAGGTTATTTTTAAAAAAAATTTGATGTCTCAAAACCTTGTCCAGATTCAGAAAATTGAGATCTTCTTGGTGGTCTCTCTCCTCTGTAGAGGTGCATAGGGTTTTTTCGGCGTGGGGAGAATCTGCTGAGCAAAGTTTATCTTGAGCCTGCACTCATTTTTCCCGGTGGATTTCTATAACATATGTCCCATTGAACCTCTGCAGAGGAAAAAGAGCCTGGTGTGTGCCTGTTAGTCAACCTGTTAATTAATGACATTGTGCAGTTCCAGAAAATACCCACCCCAGTGGATGTCATTGCAAATTCTGAGGGGGTGGGGGGGGGGGGTCTCGAAAGCCAAAATATTTAAAAGAAAGTATGGAGCTTATCTGGAATTTCTAGAGGGGTTAGGGGAGGGTATGGATATTTTCTGGAACAAAACACTTGAATTTTCAATTTAAATAGATGCTTGTTGAGGACAGAATTTACACTTCCTATAAAATAGGAATAAAAGTCTGTAACAAAAATAGACCTTTATCATGCCTTTGCCCATTGTGAAAATTTAGAAGAAAAGCTACTTGATCAGTCTACTTTAATTAATACATTTTACACATTTCTTAACTTTTCTTTTGATATCATAAAATTTATTGGGTACAACTAAACATGTCAGTGCATGAGACCTCAAGTTTCCAAACATCAACAACCAATTAACGGCAGCGAATGAATCTTGATTGTTTATTGCTTGACTGAACTGGCTTACCTTTATTGAAGATTATTCTTGGAATTTTAATATGAACCCTTTTGTCCTTACAAGACAGATGCCAAGTACACTTTAGCTCTTGGTGTTGACTTGGAGGCTAAGATTTGTGCTTCTTTTAGTTTACTTTTTATTCATTGACAAATACAAATGGCCAAAAAGAAAGGCTTTGCCCTGCAGTAACAGTGATTTTGATCACACTTGTCCAGCCAGTCAGTTCTTCCCCTGCGAGTTGCCTCTGCAGAAATTAAGGTCCAATGATTTCTCTGATACATAGTAAATAGTTCAAAGAGCCACTTGATCTTAATATGATGGCTGCAAATAATTGGTTGCGATTTCTGTTAAATACATAGTGAAGTAACCTAATGACATTCTTCTTGAAAAGTGAGATGAAACCTTTCCTTTCAGGTCCAGCTTATTTGGAAATCCTTGAACAGCCTAAACAAGTAAGCAATACTGCCATTTGCCTCTGTTTTATAATGAGTCTACATGCAAAACCATTCAAGACATATGAAAATGAGTAAGAGATTCAGCTACAGGTCCATTTCCATGCAAATCAAACTCATTTTCCATTTGAATGAATGGTTTTCACTTGTGAACTCGTTTTGAAACCGAGGCAAAGGGTAACTCAGAAATGGTTATTGAATCTTTTGTTGATTGAAGGTAATATTAGTAAACTCCAGGCATGATCTCATTAAGGTCATTGCCCTGAAATAGAAGTGAACACAATTTTTTAACCAAACTTCGCCTACTGGTTTATTACTTTAAGGGAACTTAAATTTTGAAATAAAAAAGGGGGGTCACCAGATTCGTTTAGGAGCAGGAAGACCTTGTATATTCCATATAATTCCTTTAAAATTCCTCTGCGAGTACTAGCAAAGTACACGTTTTTAGCGATAATTTATTTTTCAAACACAAGAATTGATCTGCTTTCATTTTACAGAAAGAATTTAATCGCTACACCCAAAATATGAGAAAAAATTGATAGGTCACCAGACTCGTTTACGAGAAAGCGTCAATTTACTTCTCTTGCGGACTAAGCCACATAGAAAAAAGCCGCCATTTTGTTTATGCGCGCGCGCTCGCGCGCGCTTATTACCCGTAAAATTCTGCGCAGTAAGGATGCGCAATGCAATACATGGCAATGACCTTAAGGAAATATTTATAGCGGAGCTCAAAAGGCGCCGAAGGCGCCTTGTGCGGAGCTCCATAGGCAGGCAAATGGTATCCTATCGAACCGAGAAATTTTGGTTGTCGCGTACGTCCGATAGTACGTACGCACGGATTGGGCCTGGGAACGAGCTAGGCTCCGGTGGCAACCCGCGTCTTTTGGCGGGAAAAATCATTACTAATAGACATGATTGGACGTCTTTGTTATGGCAAATTGACAGCTGTCAAAACAAGGTTTCCGCTGACCAGTATCACATGATCATATCGCGGGCTCAGATGTAGAACACATCGAGGTCGAATGTTTTTTTAAAGTTGACCGCTGATCAAGTGACATTTCACCATTGAATCGCGGGCGCAAATACTTTTCTGTGTGGAATTACATGAAGCGGGAAGTGAAATTGGGGAGGTCCGCTGGTTGCTGTCGGCACGGCTAAATAAAATTTCATGATACGCTTATTTGAACTATCATTTGAACATATGGCCATTCTGGTTTATACCTAAACTTTCGTGAAACGGCAAGGTTTAACAACAGCAGAATTTTGAATATGGTTCAGAGTTAAAAGTCAGGAAACAAACTCACAACATGCCGATTTACCAAGCGTACGAATGAGTTCACCGAGAGGGATCCGCGATATTATAAAGCACACGACAGTTTATTACCGATAAGTTATTTCTGGATGTATTCCTCGTTTATCCCGGGATAGCAGCCAAAGAAAAACGGATTGTGACCGATCGAAATGAAATCTTCCAAGCTACTTGTTGAGTTTAAAGCAAAGACGATCAAAGACAAAATCCCGTTACGAAAACAAGGTAAGCTAAGCTTATTATTGATGTTCCTTTTTTAACAGATTAGAAAAGTTTCTGTTATTTAGATAACAAGCTTTCCATCTAATAGCACTCGTTCGTGTAACCTGTATGAACAAGGGCATACAACCTTATTGAAATTCGTTTTGTCTTAAACACGAGTTGTATTCAAAGCAGACAGCTTCTACTGCGATAAATGTGTTTATCCTGTAAGCTTAATTGAATCACCGAAGTAGGAGGAACACAGCACGCAGCAAATTTCCGGTTACACTACAAGATCAAAATTTAGAAGTGTATTTGCAAATTTGTAAGAATGTGTTCGAGTCAGACACAATAGGGGACATTGCTTAGCCTTAGCGAAATATAGTTTTCTTAATGACCTATACTATTTTTTACTCAGAACTTTGCTTAGTTTTCCTTATTTTAGTGAGTGAAAATGTTTTGTGAAAGTTTTGTACCGGTATTTATAATCTGATAACAGCCGTTCTGGGAATAAATTGATAATTTTATTCATATTTTTCCAGGCATAGACAATCGATAAACCAATAATCGATAACAATCCATAGCAATCAATATCAATCTTTGTATTGTTTTACTTAATACTAACGCCATCTAATATCTTTAAGGTAATTCCCTAGAAATAGAACTGCTCATAGATTTCCAACTAAATTTTGCCAGTTGTTTGTTTACCTTAAGGGAAGTTAAATTTTGAATTAAAAAGGGGGGTCACCGTATTCGTTTAGGAGCAGGAAGACCTTGTATTTACCATATAATTCCTTATATTTCCTTTATATTTTTTTTGCGAATACTGCTGAAAGTGCATCTTTTCGGTGATAATGTATTATTCTGCCATAGAAATTGATCTGTATTTATATTATAGAAAGAATTTGATCGCTACTTTCGAACTAACAGAAAAAATGATCTAGGTCACCGAACTCGTTTACGAGAAAATGATGATTTCTCTCTCGCGCGAGCCAAGCCGCATAGAAAAAAGCCACCATTTTGTTTATCTGCGCGTGCTTATTACGCGTAAAATTCTGCGCAGTAAGGATGCGCAATGTAATACTAGGGAATCACCTTAAAATGAATATACATTTACACCTCCAGGGGCTCCTTGGTATAAGTGATTGTTATTGATTACTGTCGATTGCTACTACCGAAACAGGTAGAACGCGAATTCAAAAACATTCGTAACGGTTGCTTTTGGCGCCAAACGGCAACGATCTGTGTCACGTGGCTGTGCTTGTCAAATGAAAAAAGGTGAACGTACACAGTCACATTCCTGAACGTTTCATTCAACATTTGATGAAGCTTTCGATGATGGTGTTCTCTGTAAAAAACAGCAACGGCAGGACATTTATATCAGGAAAACCAATCGATGACAGCCTAAGAGGCAGCAAAATCGACATGATTATTGCTGATGGCGGCCCGAGGACCACATACTACCGAAACAGGTATAGCGCGAATTCCAAAACATTCGTAATGGTTGTTTTTGGCACGAACAACGAAGTCAGAACGCAAAGGAATGTAACCATGTGCGTTTACCTTTTTCATTTGACAAGCAAAGCCACGTGACGCAGATCGTTGCCGTTTGTCGCCGAAAACAACCGTTACGCATGTTTTTGAATTTGCGCTCTACCTGTTTCGGTAGTATCGATTTTCATCGATTTTCTCAATCAATAACAATCGATAATATTTTTTTCTGTGAGTTCTATTGTTATCGATTACCGATTATCAATTTGTGATTCATATCAATAGATATCGATTGTATCGACAGATTTGAGATATCAATTTCTATCGATTGACTACGCCTGGATTCTTGTAAATTACAATAGAGAAAAAAGCACTAATATGTTATGTGTAATTAAGATAATGAACTTTTTTATGTTATAACAACCAAATTGATCAGTTATAATATAGGATAAGGACTTGGAAAAAAATTCGAGTTTGCCCTGTGGTCAACAAGCAGCTCTCAAATTTTGTTGGCCTAGGACAGTGCATGTGACACTATGTATTAGCAAACTTGTGACTTAATAATTAACTTGTAGTCAGATGATCATGACATGCCTGGGCCTTTACCCATTATGCAAGCAGGCATGAAAAATTAATTGCTTGACAGGAAAATCTACTTGCCCCGGACAACCAGAGGGGAACTGTGGCTATTAACATTGCTATCTTGACGGTTGTGACTGGTACAATTTTTTAATTCTTTCAAAGTTTTCCAGCCTAAAGCAGTGACTAATCAGATATTTTTGCCTGAATTATTTTTTCTACAAGAGTAGCAGGTTAGCCGGTTTTCGATCCTGAAATAGAAAAAAGTTTAAAATGTGCCTGTCTGCAATGAGGTAAATATCATTTAAAGCAAGTTTAAAATACATGTACATTCAAATGTACATCAAGGTTTGCGAGGTTAATTGAGTGACCGGCATTTATGGAGGTTGTGAGAGGCAGTTTGAGTTTATCATTAATTTCATATAAGCAAATCTGTTGCATTTCTAAAACTTGCTATATTAGGATTTCCATACCTTTTATGGGTTTTTGATATGTGTACATTTTGTTTTTAGTGAGGGAAAACAGGAATTCAAGGGGTGCAGTTAATGTCTGTGATGATGAAGGTAAGCATTACATTAGTGTCAGTTTATACCTTTGTTTCTCTAAATGCTCTATGACAGAGTTTAGTTTATGTGAATCTACATTAGTGCATGAAACTTGTTTTTTAAGTGTAAAATTTTGGGGTTTGAAAAATGATAAGTGTTTTAACTGCTTGGTAAGTTTATGTTTCCTTAAAATCATGGTTTCTATTGTGGAATTTAATATACACAATTTACATGTAACCGCACATGTAAATATACATACAAAATGTAATGTTTTCATTGTTCAAGAAAAGAGGGGATGGGGGGAGGGGTAGGAGGGCAAAAACCCAACAAGATCTGCTACCTGACCCGACAAATTACTTAAATACTTGTAATTATTTTGTGGGAGAAGTGCAAATTGACCTGTTCAAATTCCGCTTGTTAACAGCTAATCTTAATATCTACATGTAAGCTTAAGCCCTAACCTAACATAAATTGTCTTGTTGTGGTACTAGGCGAATAAAGAAATAGAATTTTAACTCAGCTGAAATTTCACAGTTGGGCTTGTTGACGAGCCAGCGTAGTGTTTTCTTAGCTACATCACTAAGAAAGGGGAGAATATGTAAGCTTTCGTGGAATTAATCACAGTGCTTTCAACAGCACCTGTCAGAGAGCAATATAAGAGTCTTAAGTCACCTCATTTAATAGGGAAATCATGAATTTTAGCCAGTGATTGACCCCAAAACACCCACCAAAGCTCAGTTATATGCCAGGTCTTTTTGATAGCACTATTTATGCCTTCAGTAGGTCAAAGGATTTTTTTGGTTCTGAACATATCCCCCAACACAGTCCCTGGCCCAGGCAAAATTGGAAAAATATATCTCTTTTTTATGCATCTGCAGAGTGTTCTGAACAATTTAAGCTAATTTAAAATTATAAACATTCATTTGATGCCAATGATCATCAACAAATCTTATGTCTTTTTTGCCTTTTTCAGGGTTAACACGGGTAGCAGAATTTCCACAGAGTTGCAGACACAGGAAGAGATAAATGAACAATCAGATTATTATATTTTATTCTTCATTGCATGTACAAATGTACTGTGTGTAGAATACAATTTATTTATAAGGACAGGTGTAATTAAAATGTGCCTGTCTGCAATGAGGTAAATATCATTTAAAAAGCAAGTTTAAAATACATGTACATTCAAATGTACATCAAGGTTTGCGAGGTTAATTGAGTGACCGGCATTTATGGAGGTTGTGAGAGGCAGTTTGAGTTTATCATTAATTTCATATAAGCAAATCTGTTGCATTTCTAAAACTTGCTATATTAGGATTTCCATACCTTTTATGGGTTTTTGATATGTGTACATTTTGTTTTTAGTGAGGGAAAACAGGAATTCAAGGGGTGCAGTTAATGTCTGTGATGATGAAGGTAAGCATTACATTAGTGTCAGTTTATACCTTTGTTTCTCTAAATGCTCTATGACAGAGTTTAGTTTATGTGAATCTACATTAGTGCATGAAACTTGTTTTTTAAGTGTAAAATTTTGGGGTTTGAAAAATGATAAGTGTTTTAACTGCTTTGTAAGTTTATGTTTCCTTAAAATCATGGTTCCTATTGTGGAATTTAATATACACAATTTACATGTAACCGCACATGTAAATATACATACAAAATGTAATGTTTTCATTGTTCAAGAAAAGAGGGGATGGGGGAGGGGTAGGAGGGCAAAAACCCAACAAGATCTGCTACCTGACCCGACAAATTACTTAAATACTTGTAATTATTTTGTGGGAGAAGTGCAAATTGACCTGTTCAAATTCCGCTTGTTAACAGCTAATCTTAATATCTACATGTAAGCTTAAGCCCTAACCTAACATAAATTGTCTTGTTGTGGTACTAGGCGAATAAAGAAATAGAATTTTAACTCAGCTGAAATTTCACAGTTGAGCTTGTTGATGAGCCAGCGTAGTGTTTTCTTAGCTACATCACTAAGAAAGGGGAGAATATGTAAGCTTTCGTGGAATTAATCACAGTGCTTTCAACAGCACCTGTCAGAGAGCAATATAAGAGTCTTAAGTCACCTCATTTAATAGGGAAATCATGAATTTTAGCCAGTGATTGACCCCAAAACACCCACCAAAGCTCAGTTATATGCCAGGTCTTTTTGATAGCACTATTTATGCCTTCAGTAGGTCAAAGGATTTTTTTGGTTCTGAACATATCCCCCAACACAGTCCCTGGCCCAGGCAAAATTGGAAAAATATATCTCTTTTTTATGCATCTGCAGAGTGTTCTGAACAATTTAAGCTAATTTAAAATTATAAACATTCATTTGATGCCAATGATCATCAACAAATCTTATGTCTTTTTTGCCTTTTTCAGGGTTAACACGGGTAGCAGAATTTCCACAGAGTTGCAGACACAGAAAAAGATAAATGAACAATCAGATTATTATATTTTATTCTTCATTGCATGTACAAATGTACTGTGTGTAGAATACAATTTATTTATAAGGACAGGTGTAATTTTAAAGTTAATAAAATAAAGCCAGATAACGTACAATCATGTACATAAAAAATCATCATGCTACCTAAACATTTAATTCCCAGTGCCCACACTGCAAAGAACAATAATTATGATAATGAGATACACATTTCATCAATCTCTTAATGCCTGGTAAAATGGTAAAATGGCATGGTAAAATTTTTGCCAAGCAATCTATACCTGAGTTTAGAACTACATGTAACAAACAGTATTTATGCCTCTCCAGAATTTTTGCTAAGTTTACATGTAATAAAGCTAAGGGCAAAGGGACTCATAAAGGAAAAAGGTGTGATCGTTTTGGGGACCCTATTTGGCAGAATGACATCTGGAATGTCAATATTTTGCTTGCCACTACCTTTAACTGAGTTTGCTAGCAGGAAGCTGTTATTTTTGGTGTTAGGGACCAGTCATTATTTATGTAGGGGGGAGGGGGGAGAAGGGGGGGGGGGTCAAGGCTATTTCAGAGTGGCAAGAGGGGGGGGGGCTAAAATATTTTATAAGGATTTAGGGGAGACAGCAGTTTCAGTTGGGTAAAACAGTTAAATAGAAGAGTGAAAACACTATAAGTGAAACAGTGACGCTAAATTGTACAATTTTATGCTATAATTTCTATTGTTTTCTTTTGTTTAAACTCCACTATTATGTACAACTTTAGTGATTTGTATTTTACAGAAATACTGTTTGCACTCTAAACTCCATTGTTATCTCAAGTTTTAGTTAAATAAAGAATACAGACCTATCTGCTTTAATATCTGGTTTGACTGCAATTATTTAATTTCTTTTTACAAAATGATTATCACTGCAATAGCCCAAGAAGTAATAACACATGATATAACAACAAGAAAGTAGTTCTTTTACACTTAAGGAAAATCATTGGAAAAGAATTATATTTTGCATGGTTACCGGTATTACATTTGTGTTCACCATGAGAGCATAATTTGTAAAAACTATCACTTTTCCAAAGTTAAGGAGTTAATAATTGAGGTATGTTTACTATACACATAACTCATCCAAAATTTGCCCTATTGCTGAAAGAGTATCCAGAACAAGTGTGCAATTAAGATTGTATGTAACATGCATTTAGTAATTACTTAAGGCATATAAAGGGAGATATGAGGTGAGGGGGGAAGGGGGTCATCGCGTAAATATTGAATAAAGAAGCAGGGGTCACTTGCTACTTACATGGCCTGGAGGGGGGCCTTACCGAAATTTTGATCTTTCCAACATATTTTTTCCCTCCCCCTCCCCCCTCTACATAAATAATGACCGGTCCCTTAGGCAATAATAAGACTGTCATTGTCACCATTCCATCGTATAGGGCTCCCATTTGGGGGAGGGGGGAAGCTACATGCAAAACGTTCCAGTTGTGTTATGTACAGCTGTAACATACCAGTTATGATGGGGGTATGGATATGTTCTAGTGCAACCCTTTCTTTGTTCTTGTTTAACTTTGAGAGTTGCGAGTGTATCTTTAGAACCAAGGTTATGCATAGACTACTAATGATATTTTTGATTGATCGATTTTTTAACTCTTATTTGGTGCTGTTGTTCATGGTGAAAAGGGATACGTATCATATATAAAGAAAATAACATGAATAAAAAAACAGTCTAAAAAATTATTAAGGGGAAATAACTGGGGAGCTCCGCTTTTAGGCTTGCCTAAATCTATATATTAAGTTGTATTAATAAATGATAATTGATGTAATTTGTTATGGTAATTAACTTTATCCTTGGTTTAAAATTTTCAAACCAGTTTGAATACTCTTGTCTCAGTGTTCATTATAATAATCTGAAACAAATAAAAATCTAATAACAGGTAGATTGATAAATTTTAAACCAAGGATAAATTAAAACCTCAACATACATTAATACAGTGCATGATAAGCTTTCTTACTAGCACAAAAAAGTTAATTGTCATCCATAGAATTCTTCATACTGTAATTTCCATTTTCCATTAAAAGAGTGGTAATGGGGAGTAGATGGGGTAGGTTGGTGAATGGGAGTAGTCAAAATCAACCTTTTATGCCTCCCCCACAAGCTCAAATAAACTTTTTTAGCCTCCCTGATGCCATAAGGGAAACGTTTTGCCCCTGAAACCCCTCCCCCCTCCCCCCTCCCTGCAACAGACATAGAATCATAAACTAAGTTACTTGCCAAATAAAGAAGTATGAGCAAGCTGCAAAAATGTGCCAGCATCAAAGGACGTCATCATACAATTTTAGCCAAATTTCAGAAGTACGTTGTTGCCCCTGGACCTTTAATTAAAATGATTTTCTGTTTCGCAAATAATTATGAAATGGAAATCCTCTGTATGGTGATTTTTGGACGCCTCATTCTTCTGCATGATTTTAAAATAATAAAAAAACATTGATGGGAAATTGTTAGTAAGCTAATTTTAGCAGCAATTGCAATTTGACCAGCCATTTGTTAAATGAGTTTTTATTCTAGCCAGAGTTGTATATGTATTGCAGGGAATTTTTTCCTTGAATAAGAAATAGAAACAGACATCAAATGGTTGTTAACCAAAACATTTCCTTTCTTCTTCATTACATTGTTCCTCGCATACAAATGCAGCATCATTTGTTTTTGTCCTGTGTTTGTTTCTACACAGAGAGGTTATAGTTTTCGTTACCCGTTTAAGGGCCCCCTTACCAAAATTGAAGTATGAATTGTATACCTTTTGTATACAAAGGATATACACATTCTATACTTTATCAGTGGTGTGTATATATTAAGTATACATCAAATAAACAGCAAGCAAACATTGGCATTGCTATTTAACACAGGTGTATACAATGTGTATACATCAATGTTATGTTGGGGCATTGATGTATACTTGTTGTATGCATCAGTGCTCTGTTGAGGTCATGATATATACTTGTTGTATACCTCCATGAGGAAACTTATATAAACACTTACTGTGTTGTATACTTTGAGTATTTCAACACCTAAACAGACCATGTCAGTTTGTGTTCATATACTCATCGTATACATCACGTTGCTTTTACCAACAATGCATTAGGAGTAGAATAATTTTGGTCAGCAGTTATCATTTTGAGAGATTGTTGTATTGACCGCCATTTTTGAAAATCAGTTGATGCTAGCTATATGTGCAACAGTACCAAGATTAAGATCTAATGTACCATTACAAATTTCTACAATCGGTTCTAACAGTAATCACATCTTTCGTATATACATCTATAGTCAGGAGGAACTTACAAGAGAGAAGTAAGATTGCACTAATGGTTGCATAACGTTTCTGTAAAGATCATAAAGACTTGCTTTGGTTAAAACTAAGCATTGTTATTTTTAAGGGTAGTAATATTCTTTTTACTAGCAAATTTATAAGTAGAGCCCAGTTCAAAATCCTGACAACTTTTATGGATACTGTATGTTGTTACTGTTTCTTATCTCATAAAAGCTTTGATAAGTTGTGGTAGCTTGTTTGTTGTGCGCAAAGCACCAAATGTAAAAAGATATTGCTTGTGTTAAAGTATACAAAAAGTATACTGTCTTCTGGTCATACTCAGTGGGTTTAGAATGTGTATACTATAAGTATATGCCTTTTCTGATAAGGTATGCTATTTGTGTACTTTTTAGTGTTCCAAATTACTACTGCAAAAAGTATACATCTTTTTGTATATACAGTGTAGTATACATCGTGTAGATATGATGTATAGTTAAAGTATAGTTGATTCTGATAAGGGGGTCCAAGTCACAGTGGCCTACTTGGTCAGTATTCTGGGAAGGGCAAGAAGTCATACCCTTTTGTCCAACTGTGCAACTATCAAGGCCTTGCTCGTATTGTGGTATCATTAGTGGGCAAAAATCCTTCCAGGAATTCATTAAGTGCACCCCCCCCCCCCCCTCTCTCATCACGCTCTGGTCATGTGCTTTCCTTGGTCGTTTGTCGTTTCGTTCTGCCGGTCGGGTTTCTGCTATCAGTTATTTTGCGCTGTTTTGTTACACTTTACCGAAGCGAAAGTATGGTTTTTGAACTATACCCATGCGAAGTTTTGGAGTGAAAGGATGAAATTAAACGCAATTTTTTGGCTTGTTTTTGTCGAGCAGTGGTGTTTATCGAGCTTCGGAAGTGTCCACCCTTGGATAAATTTAGGTAGGGGTAAACTAAAATTAAAAATATCGGTTAAATAGGGTTTAGATGCTTTAGAACAGTCAAGAAACAAACCAGAGTCCGCATATGATGTTAAATGTGAACTTTAGTAGCTGTTTATTATAATTTCTTTCGATGTGAATTTTTGCTATAAAGTTTCATACAAATCCTTATAATTTTGACGCCGCCATTTTGACCGAGTTGTCAAAGCGTGAGCCTGGGGTACCTGTGTTGAATCGAGCATTTATTATTGAAGTACAGTCTTCAACCTTCCTCAAGGTCAAATCAGAAGAAACAAAGAAGGGGACCTAAAAAGGTTCTAGACTTTTTAAGAAATTATCATATTCCTGACTCTTTAGCCCTCCTAGCCTGATTTTTCTTTGCTCCAAAGTAAGTCTCGCTTAGTTATCTTTGAGCCTCTTATATTCTTCTTCAAGTTTTTCTTTATCTTCAGCATTTTTTTTCATTTGTTGTCGTTCATACTCTAACTTAGAACTGAGATCCTCGACTACTTTATTTCCGAGGTCTGTAACTTGTTTATCAAGTATTTTTAACTTTTCATACTTTTGTTCCAGTTCCTGAACTCGTTTTTGTTCAATCTCTAGTTTAGAAGTAAGATTTTTTATTGCTTCTTCTTTTTGCTTGGATTCCTCTTGGAGTCTTGTTTGTTGTTGACCAAGTAGTTTTAGCTTTTCATCCTTTTGTTCCAGTTCTTTCTTGACTCCGTCTTGGAGTAGCGTTGACACCTTAACATGTTGCTGCTGTTCTTTTCTTCCATTCTGCTCATCTTCTATCTCATGATTAGAAGAAAAAATGGCGATTGTGATTTTTTCATCCTTTACGTCCTTTGCACCTGAGTGAAAAGATTAAGACGGAATCCACTAGGAAGTCGAGTAATATTTATTAAAGTTGGACAAAAATCAATTTCCAGAATAATTTAAATCCTATTGCGTTATTTCCTACCCTTAATAAAAGGTAAAGATGTAAGTAACCATCCGTGATAACACCAACAACAATTTCTTATCAGAGTCTGAGAAAATGAATTTCAAAGTTTACAAGGTTTGGGCAAAATCTCACCTGTAGCCATTTTGTAAATTCGTCTTAAGCGATTCAGTTGAATTCTGCGGAACTTCAAAATGTTTTTTCGATGTGTGGTGTTGTTAGAAAAGATTTCTTTTGATAAGATATTTGAAGCAGTAACAAAAAAGTTTGCAATAAGGTGGAAATAATTCTGGTACAACAATTTCTTATCAGAGTCTGAGAAAATGAAATTTTAAGTTCACAAGCTATGGGCAAAAGCTTACATCTTTTAAGCGATTCAGTGGAATTCAGCGGAACTTCAAAATGTGTTTTCGATGTGTGGTGTTGTTAGAAAAGATTTCTTTCGATAAGATATTTGAAGCAGTAACACCGAGCAAAAGCTTGCAATCAGGTGTAAATAGTTTTGATACATAATTTTGTCCAATAACTACTCGAAGTCCTGGCGGATTTTCTCTTAAATCATTTTTAGGTCATAACGCTTGCTACGTCTCCTTTTAACTGGCGGCCCGTAATTATTTATAAATAAATTCTGGTCACTGAATAAGAAGTCAGTGACTCAGGAAGATTTCGAGCCCACGGCCTTCGGGTTACATGTTCACCGCTTTATATACCATCTCAGTTACAAAGCCGCGAAGGGAACAGCGCGTCAACGAATCCCATTTAATCTTACATGCGTAAATGACGTTCCAGTTACCAAAATGTCTGACATGTATTAACATGTAAGACAAAAATAAACAAGGATGATTTTGTTTCGATTCTATGTCTGAACCATTCTCAGGCATCCTCAGGATGAGGATGATGGGGGAGGGGAAGAATCATAACTACAGATCCGGAGAATGCTAAAAGAGGTATTTTGTGGTGAGCCGCGATTTGAAATTGTTTCGTAATACTGAATGTGGCTTTTATTAGGGAAACACCTGGTTTGAAAACAAATATATCATCCGGCGTGTATATCTAGTGCCAGTCCCAAGCAGAGAGCATTACTACTAAATATATTTATGGTCCCGCCTCAAAAAAATGTCTTTCCTTTCTACAGGAAATCTGGAACAAAAATTGTTTTGAACATCTCAGTCACTAAAAGATATCAAAGGAGTACGTGAGTTCCAGAAAGTCATCAGTGATCAGAGTGGTAGCAAGACTTTTGGTACAGACGAGGCAAGATCTGCAATTGCAGAAGTTGTAATATAAACTGCTTGATAGATCTGAAGGCATGCCCCATGAAAATTTTTAAATCTAGAAGCTTTAAAAGGTCTTTTTTTTATTTTGGGTTAAAATCTCTAGTCGAGGCAAGTACTTCCTCCGGCCACGGTGATACATAAATAAATACATTGCAATCTTTTCTTAAAAGGCATGTACTAAGAAACTCATAATTGTCTTCAAATAGATGTATAATAAATTACATACCAAGCAGTTTTTGTGCAACTCTTTTATTCCCCATGTCCTTGAGAGCGTCTGCAAGACTCCCGACTGTAGCTGAACTTCCTTCCCTGTTCATCCACTCATAGAGCATTTCTCTGGCCTTCTCTCGACATAAACTGTAATCGGCGTTTATGTTTAGAAGAATTGCCCGTGGAAGCTTGAGCTTAATGCCTAAATCGTGCCAGCATGTTCCTATATCGTCACATATTTCCAACACATGCGTTCCATCGACTTCTGTTCTTCTGGTGCATTCTGCGAAATAAGTTACACATTTCATCATAACTATAAGAAAATTTTCGAATATAATTGGTTTTTAAAACGCCCTATTTAATTTTTCACCAAATGGGAGCTAGCGCAGCTCAACCGTCCAATAACAAAGTGTCCAATTACAAGGTGTCCAAAAACAAAGTATGCGTGGTGCGCATGTGCGTCCCCTTTATTTGTTTTTTTTTTTTTTTTTTTTTATTGTAACTGGTTACTCCTTGATATTCTTAAAATTTCCACTTTAATATTTTTTTGGGCATAGTGACAGGATTTGCTTGTCTACAGTTTTCCTCGAATTTGTTATACTTATGATTAATTGATGATTAATTATTTGTCTTACTTATGATTAATTTGTTATCTCAGCTGATCACAGACCGAATTTTACGCCACTCAGTCCTGCGACCATTAAAAATCACAGTCAGGCTGGATAAAGGTCTGATTTTACTAGGCATGCATAATTAAACAGACGCTTGGACTACAAAAAAAGCCCTGCATTTACTAAAGGGGATTTATAGCTATAATAAAAAATAGTAAATCTACTGTTGGTAATATTTTGCGGAAATAACATAGTGTTAACCCTATTCAGACCGGGGGGGGGGGGGGGGGCTTTTGAGGCCCGCGCTGACTTTGAACTTTTATAACTTTTTTAAGATTTAATCAAACGCTGCCAAACTTTCTGAGTTTTCCTAAAATTTATCTGGCAACAATTTGGTAGGGTTGGATGATGTGTCAGGAACTTGACATCACCATGGCAACGGCATTTTGACAGGCATGTTTTCCCAAATTTGTAATTTTGCGTGTTTCTGTTAATAAAAATCAATTTCAATTGAATTATTTTTACATTCTTACGGGTTTAAAGCACATTTTTATTTATTTTAAGTACTTTTCAGTGATTTTGAGTGGTTTTCTGGCATTTTGGGAAAAATTTTGAAATCCAAGATAGCGAATCCAAGATGGCGGCTGTTTTGACATCATAATGTAATTGTCACGTGATGTGACGTCACCATCCCACGTGACGTATACCAAAAGAAAGATTTTCGGACATACAATACATCCTATAAGTTTCATGGTGATTGCTTAAATATTCTGGAAGTTACATGGGGGGGGGGGGGGGTCCCTCCCGGTCTGAGAAGGTCCAAAAAAGCCCGGTCTGAATAGGGTTAAGGGTCTTCAGTGTTTCATTAGGGGATCATTGTCGAGAGGGAGGCCTTTTTTTGTGAATTTTAAGATGTATAATATATTTTACTGTGAGATAAATAAATGATCATGCAAATAACAATTACAGTGTTGCCTACCAATTCTTTGTTGTATAGATGATTCATTTGTCGCCATCTACGCGGAATTAAACTTTTTTTCTTCCTGTCCCAGCCTTTTCTATAAATATATGAAATGTCTTTCGTTGTTTTGTCAAGGTAAACGTGTGAATTCCTGCAAGTTAGAGCTGTAGTTAGCTAACACGGGGACATGTTAGTAGTACAAATGACGTTTGCGTTCTTCTTGGAAAATGCTTAGTAGAGCTTGCTAAGATCTCAAGCCATTATTCAAACTATCAATCAATCAATGTTTATTTGCCCCTTTTTTAATATTTTTACAACAGTGCGAAAGGGTTCAAGGTTTCTTGCCTTCATATCTTCAAGAGAGTCTAAAGTTAAATAGTAGTATGCATGGTAGACACACAAGATATTCGAACTTCAACTTACTTTGCCCTTCTTTTAAGAGACAAACTGAAGGTGGAAGAACTTTTGCAGTACAAACATGCCAAGCATGGAACAGCCTGCCACTTAAACTTAGAAAAAACCCTTCACTTAACAGTTTTAGAAATAGTTTTTGCAGTTCAATTTTAAAGAAAACAACTTTTTTTGACCATTTTTTAATGTAAGATCTTATTTCGAATACATAATTTTTTTTAAATTAGTTTTTAATAAGTAGTTTTTATTGGTTATTCGTTTCTTATATATTATTGTATATCGTAGGTTTTTTAATATGTATCTTAGATTTCTTAATACTTGTAAATAGGAGGGCCACGAGTTTGTTAGCTTTTTAGCTATTAAGTGCTACCCTCTAAGACGTTACTTACTTACTTACTTACTAATTAATTATCTGATATAGATATACTTAGAAGCAGGAGTTCTCAACAAACCCTTTTTACGCTAACAAGGAGAACTCTTGTTACAACTTTGTTGATAATCTCATCTATCATTACAGGGCTTAAACTATTTTTTTAATCTTTTAATTTTAAATTTTAACTATTATTTTGCAGGGCCTCACTGAATAACACCTTTGGTGATGTGAGCTCCCTGGGTAAAGAACATTATTATTATTATTATTATTATTATTATTATTATTATTATTATTATTATTATTATTATTGTCTCTTTTCAGTCCCTCACAATATTTTCGAATCACTAATGACAAAGCTCTTAATCGTTTTACAGACAATCATTTAAAAAATATATTTTGATTTTATTAAAAATATATTAATCGATCTTGCAGTTTTAACAGCAATATATCTTCTTCTTATCTTTTGTGGCAGACTTTAAAGCTAGGCACACACTAGGGGATCAGTCGCAGGGATTTGTCGCAGGGACTTATATCCCTTAGTGTGTACCACACAGAAATTTACCGATTTGTGGGACTATTGGTCCCTGCGACTAGTCCCAGACATCAAACCAGCCTAATTCGTGGTCCCCGAAGCAAGTCCCTGGGACAAGTCCCTGCGACTAGTCCCTGCGACTAGTCCCCCAGTGTGTGCCGACCTTAAAAGTCAATTTGTGTAAATGAAATGAGTAGTAATGTACTACACTCTAAGGCAAATTTGCCTTAGAGATATAGTACATACTACTTTCCAGTACTGGGTCCAAATATGGTAATAAAAATGGGTCCAAATATTGGGTCCAAATATTGGGTCCAAAAATGGGATCAAATATGGAAACAGTGCTGGAAATCAGTGTTGGATAAATATTATATGTATTTCATATTAATTTGTTAAATTAATATGAAAATCAATTATTACATAAAATGGATTCAACCCTAGAAAACCAAGCCTGTAAAACCAAGCCTGAAAAACCAACCCTAACTCAACCCTTGGTTCAAAATAAAAAAAACTTCTTATACTCTTTTTAAAATATGGAAAATCAGGTATATACCCAGCTGAGTTGTCTCATTATTAATATTTAAACACCTTAAACATCTGCCCTATGTTTAGTATGTCAACCAATCATAACTTTCATTTTTTAGTCAAAATTGTTTCTTAAATGTATTATTTTTTCAAATTGGTTTCAAAGTTGGTTTTAGATTTGGTTATCAAAAAAATTCTTATACTTTTTCAAAATTTTTATAGTGCGTTTATATATGTTGTAGATCCTTCATTGGTATCCAACTATTAAAATCATCATTATATCCTTTCCACTTCACTAAAGCTTGTTTCTTCTTATAATCCCTCCGAATGACTTTATCAATTCTGAATACATCCTGTTTTGCTTTTAATAATTCAGGTTCATAAAAGCTACCTTGTATTTCCTCATCTCTGAGGTCTTTCAGTTTGTATGTAATGGGATTAGTATGTTGGATCTTAGTAATTACGAACATTTCTTCACTCCAATTCGGTGTATAACCCTTATCGAAAACAATTCGTTTATACTTAGATATTCGGACCTTGTCACCAACCTTAAATTTTGGTTTAGCTGATAATGGCTCCATATCACCGTATAGGTTAAAGTAAACAGTTCCTTCATTCTTTTTCTTTGAAGCTTCTATGGGTGTCATTTTGATAGAGCTATGTTTTGTATTATTATATTCTTTTACTATTTTTGGTAGCATTTCAAGATACTGTGTATTACCTTGAATAGTAAACTGTTTGTACATTTTATTTTTCAAAGTTCTATTAAATCTCTCAATAACAACAGCTTTACCTTCATTAAAAGTGGAATACATGTTAATATCATTTTGCTTTAGCCATTCCTTGAATGTTTTGTTATAAAATTCAGATCCCTTATCAACCCAGAGATATTCAGGTTTACGCTTGTCATTAATGATAATATTGTTGAAAGCGCTAGTTATTGATGCACCTTTCTTATCTTTCAATTGTATAGCCCAAGCGAATTTACTGAATACGTCAATTATAGTCAATAGATATTTATAACCTTTATTCCATTTTGAAAGTTTATCCATAAAAACTAAATCAGCAGACCATATGTCGTCAATTCCATTTGATATTACTCTTCTAGTTTTAAATTTTCGTCTGATTGGTTTATGTAACTCATCGGCTAATTGTTGAGACCAATCATTTTTACTCAACGCCGTTTTCCGTTTTTTGGCTTTTTAACACCCATACCTATTTTAGCCTTGGTTGCAATGGTATTACGAGCAATAGCATGACCCCATTGTCTGTCCTTCCATGGGATAGCATCAAGGGCTTTTACCATCTTTTTATCAGCTTCGTTTTTGCATTTAACCTGATCTTTTGATGGTTTGTCAGTACATACAGAATAATCTACATCATGTTGCATGCTAACAGCGTCTGTTTTGCCAGTTGGTTGCTCATATATTTTTAGTATTTTACCTGTTTTTGGATCCCATTTTACCTGTTTTTCAAGAGGATTTCCAGGTCCGGTATATTTATGCCCTGGAATAACAAAACCCTTTTTGGGTGCTACTTTCAGAATAGCTTTATGGATATCGATACCTTTTCCCTTTCTGTAGTAATCAACATTGTCTTTCACTCCTTTGAAAGCTTGCCCAGCTAAAAGTCTAGCCATAGCACCAAAACTTGGTGCTGGGGTAACAAAATTTGAAGCCATGTATGCTATTTTATCAGTTGTAGATGGTCCTTTATAACGAGCAAGAGCTCCACCACTTTGACTTTTGACAAATTTAGTTTTAGTGATTCCACATTCAACACATTTACATTTAAGCATTAAACGTCCATTTTTAGCCATTACAAATTGTTCAGACTCTGGTATACACTCAGTCTGTTTCTTCTGTTTTCCACAATATGATTTAACCATTATATATATATATTGATTAGATATTAATCACAGTATTTATTCCTCCATTTTCCTGCTTTTTTATCCCAAACGGTTCCAGAGCATGACGGATCTTGATGCTCACTTGGAGATGTCCAGAATTTCTTTGAGAATAATCCGTTTTTCGTGTTGAAGGCACCTTTTGCGATATCTCCACTCCAGTATTTATCAAACAATTTTTTATCACCTCCAGTAGCACCTATAATGAAGGATGCAATATCTTGAGCCTGTTGAAACCCCGGAATCTTATCGCCGATCTTTTTGTTAATTGTTTCACCAACTCCTCGGCCTTTTGTCTTTTTTTGGGCGCTCACAAAACGGGTTTTAACGCTTTTACATTCAGAGCAAATGCATCTCATCATAAGT
The DNA here is from genome assembly GCF_052425735.1 of Oculina patagonica. Lineage (NCBI taxonomy): Eukaryota > Metazoa > Cnidaria > Anthozoa > Scleractinia > Oculinidae > Oculina > Oculina patagonica. The sequence continues at coordinate 20,852,834 of NC_135764.1, forward strand.
CGCCCATTTTTGGTTTGAACATATTTTTCACTTTCTGGTACGCATTCTGTCTGTTTTTTCTGCTTTACGCAATACGATTTAACCATTATATATATAAGTTATATATTTCTGAAATAATGTTGAATGAATCTCTCATTCTTCATTGTGTCATATATGTCAAACACTTCCAACAAATTAGAATACGTATTCCCATGGTTCATCTCATTCAAAAAGTATAAACAGAAGTATCCGCATGTGGTTGTATTTATATTCTGTATCTGATTGTTTTGATGTAGCAATGTTAAATTCTTCTTTTTTCCGTGATCGACTATTTCTTGAAATGGAGGCATACCAAAACTATCAAAATAATTGATTACCTTATCTTTTACATAAGTTGCAACCCAATGACTACCACTCAGATATGACGGTTGGAGATTGTAAATGAATATTCCTAATTTGTGATTATGTGCCACAGTCTCGTCTCTCATTAGTACATTTTTTATCGGTATATTCAAATATAAACACCAGTTTATTAAATCAAAATTACTCATTGGTATATTCTTATGGAATGTTGGCTTTCTTACTTTCTTTTCGGTTTTAAGATCTTTTTTTTTGGAAGCACCAATCCACCTGTTCTAAGAAATTTATCATATTCATCCCAAGAACCAATGAATGGTGGCGGTGTGTAAGCTAATACATCTTTCTTACTTGGTAGTCTAATATTTCCCCCATCCTTCTTTGAAGTGTTATCAGTTGTTGATTTGTTAGTTGTTGACCTTCTTGATCTTGTTTTCGTTTTCGGAGCACTAATTCCAATCATTGGAAAACCAATACGCGGTGCTCCATGACCAACCTTTATAACCTTTCGAATTTGTGTCTTCGAGATTTTTAAATCAGATCCAACACCGGATCTCTTAGCCTTATTTAATTTATTGATTTGACGTTGAGTTAACATTAAACTATCATTGCCAGTCAGATCTGAATTGCTTAATCGAATTGTGATTTCACTTTTATTTCTATAAGCAGTCAAAAGCTTACTTCGCTGTCCTTCTGATAGATTCACTTTACGAGAGTAATAAGTTGTCATTACTTGTATATATACTACGTTATATAATTTCTTGTTTATAAAACGTATACAAAAATAAAATGGTTTATACATAATATTCAATTGATTGATTTATACAATAACCAGCTCATTCCCCACCTTGTCAATGACGATTGTCTCATCATAAAGAACGATGGCATGGACGTTGAAAGGACTATCTCCCGCACTATTAGCGTTTAGTTTATATCTGAAGATCAACTGCTTTGGGTCTCTAGTTACTCGCTCTGCTTGATATGATAAATCAAAAAAGATAATAGGATAGAGAGAGTTGTAATTTGCCAAGTTGAGTTGTGTACCGCTGTTGTAATCATTCTTTCTCATACCATAAGACATCAAATCATTGAAGATCCTAACTTTGGACTCACTATCATATTCGGTCTCAGGATAAAACACTCCGTTGCCGTATTCCAATCGGCATGTTGTCAAATAACTACCATTCCCACGGTCAAGATTGATATTGTAGGTATCAAATTCATAGGGATTTGCATCTGCATTGTTTGATTTAGCTCGTTGTAGATATACAAAGATAGCCTTAACATTATCAATACTGGATGAGATCTGGAAGAATCCACTGCTATTCGTTGGTGCGGAAACCTCATACATTTCGCGCATATACGTCCAAGTGTTCTTTACCAAGAAGGAACTAACAAACTTATCATATAGGCTGTCCTTTGGAGTCAATTTTGGGACCCATAGAAGGAATCTATTAAGGACCACTCGACCATCAGCTACATCTTCGGCCTTTTGAAGTAATTCGGCGTCATTCTGTAACTGTATATTGAACTGGAGTTGCATTGGGAGTAACATTCGACCTTCCAGCTCTTCAAAGAAACTGTAACGATTTAGAGGTATAACAACATTGACATCATTGAGACCTGTCGTCAAAAGTCGCCTAGCCTCAAACCCTGCATTCTGATTAGCATTTGCTATCCTATGGTCGGTATCTAGATACCAAAGACTATTTTTTGCTACTGAGCGACTAAAATCGTCACTATATTCGAGGAGGTTCTTAACGAAAGTAACTTTATGGAGATTATCGGTATCATAAACGATTTTTCCTGCTGATTTAATCATCATGTGGGCAATCAATGAATGTGCTCCATTAATAACTGTTATACGATTTGCCCCCGTTGTTGCTCCACCAGCTAACATTTGCACCTGGAATTGCACCTCGAAATACGCATTATACCAATCGTAGAATGAACTTCTATCGTTAATCGTGAACTTATAGCCGTTTTTAAGTTGGTGCTGATCGTTAGCTGGGACTCGAATAACATCATCGAGTTGAAATCGAACCAACTCGGACCTCTGTAAGTATTCGCTTGTTCTAAAAGACATATATTATTATGTTACATAATTTTGCAATTATGTACCAATTTTTTTAATCATTTTATTCATTTTACTCAACGCCTTCTTTTTACACCAGATCCTGATATTAATCTATTGATGATCATATCAGTACTTTCATTTTTCTGTTGGTGTCTGACAGGTGAGGCATTTACTTTCTGTAAGATTGGGGATAGTGCCTTTTGCCTTGAATTCCCCTTCCTCATATTCCTAAGCCTTTCCATTATAAGGTCTCCGGCTTTTTCTGATGCCCTTTTACCCAGTTTATCACCTGCATGAGAAATACCTGATTTTATCGCCTTCTTACCTAAGGGCTTGACAATTTTTTTAACAACAGACGACATAACACTCTTCATCGGTTTGAAAATGTTATCAACGATAATCCCTGACCCTTTGTGCTTATATACAAATTTACCAAATTTTGGATGGTAAAACCTCTTGAATTCATATGGTTTCATTATATACTATTATGTTATATTATTCTATCCTTTTCAAAATTAATGAAAAAGACGTATCCGCTCCATTCAGGTTAATTAACCGTCTCTTCCCATCTGTGATGTATATTCGAATGCTACTTATCTGTTGCTTATTAACCGGATTAAATGTGACCCTACGAGGCTCGATTGTAAACGAATAACTCGGCTGTAGTACGCTGGTCGAAAAAGTATAAATGATATCCGACTCTTCGCCATCGACTAAAGAAGTATTGACTAGATCGCAATGTACATTTAATATATCGGTATCTTGGCTTAGATTTGGGACTCTTGGACCAATATTAACCGCATCCTTTAATACCTTTTTATCAAACCCTATAAGGTCGTTGAAATTGCTATGCGTCAAATCAAGTTGATAATTTTGAGATAAAGTGATTGTGACTCGGAATGTTGTTGAATCAAAATCAATAGAGATGGGATATATAGGGTTATCATCATCTCCCGTCTTGGTAATCTCTTTAATATATTCATCAAATTCAGAATAATTCCAAACACCTTCAGGGAAAGTTATGTCTTCAAATTTATTCCCATTATCTGAACTATATTTAATCAGCTGATTACCATATGAGGGATTTACATTAAACCATGTAAATGACATGTTAATAATACGATTGAGACCTATCATATATTGGTAATTGCTATCCAATGTTATAGGCCTGTTGAATTTAGTTGTAAAATTTTGAGGAGTGTTATTCCCTTGATTTTTAACACTATATGATGATAATACTAACTCACGATCCATATATATAATACAGTTACATAAATTAGACTTTAAAGTGCAGATTATATATCTGTTTATATTGTTGTTTATTTATAGTAGACCTTTTTAAAAGTGTGTCTAATATAGCGACTCCCATATTTCGCATTTTAACTGATGTGTTTCCTGCGTTTATTGAACCGATGATCAATTCCAATTTTTTGAGAAGCTGTCTTACATCGTTAAAAAATATAACATTTCCACCTTTCTGTTTTTTTCGAATACCAGAACCTTTTATCGTTTTGGCTTTACTTTCGTAATGTTTTATGTAGTCATTTAATGCAACTCTTGCATTGTTTATTCTCTTATTTTTAATCTGTCTTTCCGCTTCAGATATAGTTCCCCTATTATATTCTTTAGTAACATTCGCCTTGAAACCTTTCAATTGTCTCCGTTTATATTTGGCTTTCTCTAAAATCTTATTAAGATAGTTCTTGGTTTTCTTTGGTGTCATTTCAGGCTGATCTAATTTCATTTGCACTACATCATAATCGTCGATACCAACGTCATCTAGTATTTCACTTACTTCATCATCAGCATCTAAAGCATAATCAATTTCATCCTCATCGTATTCAGGAGGTAATTCATCTTCATATTCAGGAAAATATTGGGGATCAACATAAATCTCCTTTTTTCCTTCTAAAAGATCTTTTAAAGATTCTTCATATGTTGGTGGTTTCGGTACAATCTGTTTTTCATTTTGTGGCATTACAGGCTCATTAAATAAATTATCTACGTCCATATCCTCAAAAGGATCAACTTCAGGATAGTAATCTGGAGCTTCCAATTCACCTCTCATCCCCTTTTTGACACGATTTTTGGGTACTTTTGCTATCTGCAAATTACTTTTAATTACATCATCTAATTTACTTGTCACTGGTTTGAATACCTTCGAAAATGACTCTTGGCTTGTCTGCTGACCGATATTATTTTGTGTGATTGCATTTTTAACATAATTGATTTTATCGCCCAAATCAGATTTACTCTTTGCAAGCTCTTTCCATCTAAGTAAACTCATTTTATTTTATATTATTACGTTACATAAAAAATGAAAATTGAATATAAAAATCAACATTTAACATAGCGTTTAACACCTTGATGTACACCGTGTTGAACACCTTGTTGAACTGAAAATAATATACCCATATAATATAATGAGAATACCGAATTATGACACTGAAGACGATATGGCCTCAAACTTTAGACAACTATACGATTTCATGCCAAATCAATGTTTTCGGATGCTGGTTTGCGGTCCAAGCGGTTCGGGGAAAACAAACACACTAATGCATATGATATACAATCTATTATATTTTGATAAAATTTATTTATACGCAAAAAACTTAGAGCAGTCCAAGTTTGTGGATCTTATGGATATGTTCCAGCAAATAAGTAATGAAGCTGGTTATGATGTTATTGAAGCACGCAATGATGAGATTATTCCCGTTGGAGACCTTGATGGTGACTCTCAGAAAATAGTCATTTTTGACGATTTTGTATGTGATAAAAACCAAAAACCATTAGTCGACTATTTTATACGAGGAAGGCATAAGAACTGTAGCGTGATATATCTGAGTCAAAGCTACTATAAGACACCAAAAGACATAAGATTAAACTGTTCACATTTCTCTATATACGAATTCCCAAGTGCTAATGAGAGTAGTCTAATATGCCGTGAAAACAGTATTCCAAAAGAGCTATACGATAAAGCAACTGCAGACCCATTTAGCTTTTTATATATTGATAAGCCACGAAAATTCGTAACTAAGAATTTCAATGAAAAAATATAATATAATATAACTGATTGATATAATATGAGTTACTCAAACGGTTTATTACAATCAAATAACACTAATATTACACCAATTAAAGGCCCTCGAGGTGAAAAGGGTGACCCAGGAGTCGGCTTTGATGTTACGCCTGAAGGTAATTTCAATTTGAACAAAAAGAGAGTAATAGGGCTAAAAACGCCTGATGACGTTGCGATCGATGATTCAATTGAAAATTATTCAAGGGATCTCGAGACGGCCGTAAATAAACGATATCTTAACCAATTCTTCCTTAAAAAGAACAGAAATGAAACAGTGTTTGATTGTGCCGGCCTTTCATTGCAAAATACCGAAGTGTATTATCCAAGTTTATATAACGATCGATCTGTACCAAACGTAGGCTATGTTAGTGTTGAGGATAACAAAGTAAGGACTGAAATTGATACCAAACTTGCTACTAAGGCTGACAAATCGTACGCTGATAATACATATTTAACGAAGAAATCAGGAGGTGTCTTAGCTCAAAGCCTTCAAAACAAAGCAGACAAATCGTACGTTGATAACAGTTTTTTAAAGAAGGTCGTAGGACGCGTTTTGACTCAAAAAATTCTAAGCAAGCTTGATATTCATGGTAGTAACATGATGCAGGCAAATCTCCATATGGGTGGGTATAATATAACCCATCTAAAAAACCCAACCAATGATACAGACGCTGTAAACAAAAAATATATGCTTGATCATGTTGATAGCAGTCATATAACTTCCGTTGGCCAAGAAAACACGTTTGCCCATATAATGGCCGATAGTATCAATCAATTAAGCGAGGAAGATGATATAAAGTTAGGCAGTTTAATCGATCATCCGAATTCATACCATAAGATCAATACGAAAGTTGTAGACAGTAAGCTGGTACTTGACAGCAATAAAGGCTACTACTCAAGCAGATTAGGTATCAATGTATATAGTTTACCAATCAATCGATACACAATGGTTTTCGAGCTATTTTTTCCAGCTGAAATAGATCATGATAGTCTAGATATCGATATTGTATCATCAATCGACAACATCGACAAATCAACTACGCGAGTTTATGATGGATATAGTCGAACAATAGCACAAATTAATAAATATCAGCAACATCCTAATAATTATCTCTATGTTGATATCGTTTTAAAGATGAAATCAGGGAACGCATATGTCCCAAAATTACAAACATATATCGTGATTTATGGAATAAAAGGTTATCAGAGTAACGTTGATCCTAGGATATACGATCAGCTATATTATGTTGAAAATGATAGAATAGCTTTCAATGCATCGATTGATATGAAAACAAAGGCTATTTATGGTATTAAACCAGCTACTACTAATGACCAAGCTGTTAATTTTGAACAGTTAAAAAATTTTCGGGACAATTTGAAGTCTGATCTTGAATTAAAAATGGATAAGAAAAGAAACATCAGCTATTACCATAAAATTTTCGAGTATTTTTATGATCTAACGGATCCATCTGAATTCATCATGGCAGATAGTAACGGTGCTGTAGTGTCTGGATTAAATGGCAATCTTGTCTTTAATCCCACAAAATTGTTAGAAGATTTTGATCCAAAAAACGGCTTTATGAGTGGTTTCGAAATTAATTTAAATGAAAATATCACTGAATCCAATGACTGGACTATATATATGGCATTTAAATATGACTATAAGCCCAGTGATAATAAAAGGATTAAAATTGAATTTATCGAGGGTGATAGTTTTAGTTTTCCGTGGGTTAAAGTGGAGCATAATAAGCTATTCATCGATTATGATCTAGATTCATATACAGAGCAAATAAGAGGAACATATTTTGATAAATATTTGAATCTCTGGTATACTAAAATAGGAAATCAATTTAGAATCGCTGTTTGCAATAATGCTATGAGTATTGATCAAACATTGTCTGGGTTTAATATCAATGCATCCAACATTAAAATCAGTTCAGATTACTATGTACAAAGAATCGCTTTTAGTAAAACTGCATATCCGATAAATGGTAGAGAGTATCATAAAATCCAATTTTTAGATAAAACAAAGGCTGTATTCTTCGAATAAATTATCTAACTCCAACGATTTTATCTAATTAAATTATATGAAAACAGTGAAATTGGTTAGCAATATTATTGATTCTATTGAGAGATTAATTCAAAACATAAGGAAGCTGTATTACACAATAAAGAACAAGCGCAATGCTAAAATGACAAAATGATAAAACAAAAAAATCATATATAACTAATATATATGACTAAACATCGAAAATGCATATTTACATGGAACCATATATCAAGCAAACTTACTGAAGACCAAATTATAGAATTGAAAGCTTATTATCAAACATATCATCGAAAATGTTGGGCTTACAAGCAGGCTGTTAAACGTTTCAAAAAATGGAAATTATTAGGGAATTCATTGTCTATCATATTTGCATCAAGCGGATTCGCCTCCTCTATAGCGACTGGTGGCATTGCTTTGATCACAATATCAACAATTTCATTATTGATTCAGGGTTGGATGATTCACAAAAAATCTCGAGTTAAAAATTCATAACTCCATATATGCTTACCAAAGCTATCAACACCTTTTGAACTCTATTAAAGGCGCTATGAGAAGTGGCGATTATAATCCGTCTAGCATCCTAAATACAATGAAAAGCATTGACGATTACATATGCGATACCGGTCCAATAATCGATCGGTATCTGCTCAAGTATGATGATAAATTTACCAAATAATCCGTGCGATCTGGGACGATTTTAATGCTAAAATCTTTGCCCAATATCGATTATAAAATTCAAGCGTTTTTCTCGATTCAGTAACACAGATGAAATTGTATGGGATATCGAGCATTTTAAACAGCTGTCTTATAATATATTTCGTTGAGATCATCCTCTTTCTTCTTTTATTTATAGATGGAAGAATAGTACCGATCTCATGAAACACTTTGTAAATCTTATCGCGCTGATTATGAGACAATTGAACTCCATTTTTAATACATAAATCGTTTAAAACATTCTCAATATGGTATTTACGATGATAGATGCTTTTACGCCATATCTTGTGTATGTTCTCGTAAAAATCGAAATACTCATTGTAATAAATAGAACCATGAACCAAACCGCAATTAATACAAACATTTATACCATTTTGATTTGACATATCCTGCTTACTACAGCATAGCTCAGCATCCTTGTTACCTTCTATAATAGTTGATCGCATAAAGGGCATATAGGACCTTCTTTTAAAATTTTTAATTCATCGTGGATTTCAGAATTACAAACCATTATATATATAACACACATAACTTCACGGCACAGCTGTGTTTTGGCAGTAAATTTTAGAATAAATTTTTGAGTAAACTTTTGAGTAAATTGAGTAAACTTTTTGAGTAAACTTTTTGAGTAAAATTTACTCAAAAAGTTTATATATAAAAAACTTTTTACTTGTTGAAATATGATTGGTCAATAGAAATCACACCAGATTAAAATACCTGCTGACGCGTAAGCCGAAAAATCACGCCATTGACCAAAAAACCTGCTGACGCGTCAGCCGAAAAATCACGCCATTGATCAAAAAAACCTGCTGACGCGTCAGCCGAAAAATCACGCCATTGATCAAAAAAACCTGCTGACGCGTAAGCCGAAAAATCACGCCATCGAAAAACCCCCTAATAATTTCCGAGAATGCCTTCAAATGTAAACATTGTGAAACCATCTTTTTAGTCATTAATCATTTATAACTTATGGCTAAAACCGTAAACTGAATAAATATGTATTTAATGCTGATCCTTACGAGGTCTCCCCCGTCGTCGTTTCTGGTTTTTAGGTATACACTCTAAACGTACATGATTTTTGTCTTCATTTGATATTTCAGATCTGCTGTTTAGGTCTGAAGATAGCATTTTAATAATACAAATATTTGTTTTAAGGATGCTCTGAATACAATACATTTTATTAATGAAGGCTATATCATTCGAGCTTTGATCAGCTTCTAGTAGGTGTTTGATATTTAATGTTATATCACTCATTCTATATATATTAATAAAGAAAATAATTATATGTTTATATCTATCACTCAAACGCACTATAAAAAACATATAAAGAATTGTATATATAGTATATAATAAATGGGAAGGAACAAAATTTACACAACCGAAAAAGACCGATTAGAAGCTATTACTAGATCAAAAACGAAATACATGCTTAATAAGCCTTGGTATTGTGATATTTGTGAATATCACACTTGCCTTGCAGGAAAATGGAGTCATATGAGAACTAAAAAACACATTAAAAATGCTGTGATTAAAGGTATTCAAGAAGATGATCGGTTTAATATTATACCTGATGAATAACATATAAAGAAAAATTATATAATTATATATTGTTTAGCACAGTATATATAAATTGCTGTTTTTTGTTACCTTTGGTGACCAAAAATATATTATTTCTGGTTATCTTTAAACGAACCAAAAATCTCAAAAATAATTTTTACTATAAAGGACTTAAAGGTTTGGTGATTCTATATAGTACACAAAAAATGACACAAAAAAATATCTCAACCAATATTAATATGGACGAATCTGATCTCAACAATCTATCTAAAACCGACCTTATAAAACTCATTTTATCACTAAAAGCCGAACCAAAAGCACACGAGCACAAAAAGGTCGAGCCGAAAGCACACGAGCCCCAGAAGCCGAATCAAAGCCCCACCCCCTCGCGTAAAATACCAAAAAAGAAGACATACCAATCTCATTCAAATACTCCTAAACCAATAACAAAAACCCATAATACTCTTAAACAACTATCAAAAAGTTACCTGAGGGATGCAAAGGCACTAGGCTATACATGGACAGATCTTGTAAAAAACTCAACAAGGAAAAAAGTAATCAATAAAATTCAAAAATATAAGAACGATAAGACCTTAAACAGGACACTCAATGAATTTAATTTCGATGACAGTATTTTTTATACAACATCCAATGACCAACCTCTATTCAAAATAACTGAAATCGGAAATACGGTAAATAAAAAGTACAATGCTTACACAAATGAATTTAAAATAATTGTACGCAAAAATTTCATAGGTAATAAAAATGACGTTTTCAGTGTCTTTGAAAAAATGGTTGAAATGACAATAAAGAAAAGACAGTTAAAACCAAATGATAGGTTCAGATTGGTAATTTCAAATAATGAATTAACACCTCCGATTTCAACAAAATTGTTAAAAGTTTCTGATTTCAAGTTAAATCAACTTTTAGATGTAATCAATACGTTGGAGTATAAAGAAATAAATTTAGAAAATTGCAAAATAATTATTCAATCTGTTAAAATACCTTCAGGTAAAGGTCGACTACATTTATCAAAACAAACAGTAAATAGGAAACAATGCATTATCACAATAAAAAACACCGACTCAATATGCCTTGCTAGGGCAATAGTAACAGGTTATGCTAATTTACACCCTGAGAATTACACTACAACTCAGTTGAAAGATGGATTCAATAAAAGTAGGAAACTACAAGAAATTCAAGCCAAAGAACTTCATAATAATGCTAATGTTGAAATTAATGATTATGGAAATTCTTTAGAAGATGTAAATAGCTTTGCATCATATTTAGATATTGAGATTAACATTATCGATTCTGAGCAGTTCAATGAAATCATATATACATCCAATAATGGTAAAACGGATAAAATTTATTTATACAAAACACGGAATCATTTTGATGTCATTAAAATCAATGACAGGCCTTTTTAGATGTAGCATATTACTGCCATTCTTGCAAAAAAGCTTACACGAGACGTGATAAACACAAATGCCCCCAAAAATGTCTATCTTGTTTCAAATATTTTCCAGATGGAAATAAATGTAATGGTAAAGACGTTACATGTAATCAATGCAATCGTGTTTTTCATGGTAATACTTGCTTCAAAAACCATACTAGTAACCGATCGAAAAAAGATAGTGATGATTCAGTATGTAGCAGTGTAGCAAAATGTTTAAAATGCAATCAAATCATACTAAAACCATATATTAAAATACATAAATGCGGTCTCAAAATGTGTAATAATTGTAATAAATATTGTGAAAGCAAACATGAATGTTTCATGAAAAAGATAAAAGTTATGGGTGGAAATTGCATCAAAAATAGCAAAAAACCATGCCGATTAAATAAAAACATTCTCAAAAAAGACTATTGCTACTCATGTAAAACGTATAATGAAAAATATTTATTTTTTGATTTCGAATGTACCCAAAACAGTGGAATACACGAAGTCAATTTAGCTATCTGTCATGATTTCGATGGTAATGAATTAATCTTCAATGATATTAATAGTTTTTGTAATAAAATCGTCAATGAAAAATATAAAGGATATACACTTTTAGCTCATAATAGCAAAGGGTATGACAGTCATTTTATACTAAAATGGTGCATTGATAACAGTTTTAAGCCTTATTGTATTTACAATGGAGCTAAAATCATGATGATGGAGATACCACAGTTAAGAATCAAAATAATCGACAGTTTGAATTTCATCCAACAATGCCCTTACAATCGTTTCCAAAAACATTTGGCTTAGACGAGTTGAAAAAAGGGTATTTCCCACATTATTTCAACAAAAATTGTAATCAAAACTATATCGGTAATATGCCTTCTATGAAGCACTACGGCTATAATCAAATGAAAACCCATGATAGACAGAAATTCCTTCAATGGTATGATGAACGTGTTAATGAAAATTATGTTTTCGATTTCAAAAAAGAATTAATTGGTTACTGTCGTTCAGACGTTGATATATTAAGAAGGTGTATGTTAAAATTCAGGCAAGATTTCATTAAAGAGGAAAATATTGACCCATTAAAATACATTACTATAGCAGGTGTTTGCATGGCTATTTACAGAGGGAATTATATGCCAAAAAATACCATAGCTGTAGTTGATAATATTATTCAAACAGACAAACATAGTGTAGTAAGTATCGCATGGCTTGATTACATTGCTGAAAAAAATAAAATTAAGATCCAGCATGCCTTTGACAGGAGGTGAAAAACTTATCAATAACGAATTAAAAGTTGATGGATTTTGTGAATCTACAAATACTGTTTATGAATTTCAAGGTTGTTTCTGGCATGGTTGTCCAGATTGTTACAAGCCTGATGTTATCAATAATAAGAATCAATGCGATATGGGTACTTTGTATAATAAAACACAAGCTAAAAATAACAAAATAACAGCTGTTGGTTACAATCTTATTGAGATGTGGGAGTGTAAATTAAAAAAGGATAAATATTTCCAAAAATATTATAAAAATGATTGGTATAGAGAAGTTGTTGAACCACTAAACCCTAGAGATGCATTTTTTGGAGGTAGGACTAATGCTTCCAAGCTCTTGTACAAATTCAAAGAAGGCGAATGTGGTAAATACGTTGACTTTTGCTCCTTATATCCTACGGTTCAGTTCTACAAAAAATATCCCATTGGTCATCCTAAAAAAATAATATCACCAGAAAAATACGATACAAAATGGTATGGATTCATAAAATGTAAAATTTTAGCTCCAAGAGAATTATACCATGCTGTTCTACCTCAGAGAATCAAATGTGAAAAGGCTGAAAAGCTAATGTTCCCTCTGTGTATATCATGTGCTAAATCAAAACAACAAGAAAGATGCCAACATAGTGAAAATGAACGAGCATTTATAGGCACATGGACAACAGATGAAGTAAAAAAGGCCATTGAAAAAGGCTATAAAATTATAAAAATATATGAGGTTTGGCATTTTGAGAAGTCATCCGATGATCTATTCAAAGGTTATATAAAAAAATTCATGAAGCTAAAACTTGAATCAACAAAATATAATTTTAAAAATGACAATGAAGAGATGATATTCAGAAATAAAGTCAAAACGAATTTAGACATTGAAGTAGGTGAATTACATGAAAATTCAGGTTTACGAGCTATTGCAAAAATGTGCTTAAACTCACTTTGGGGAAAATTTGGACAGCGAACTAACATGAATCAATGTAAATACGTAACTGATATAAATGAATTTTATCAAGTAGTTCTAGACGATACCATTGGTAATTTAAACATGAATTTTATAACTGATGAGATGGTACAAATGAGTTACACTTATAAGGATCAGTTTGTTGATAATTCCTATAATACAAATATCTATGTAGCATGTTTCACGACTAGCAGTGCACGGCTAATGTTGTATGAAAAACTTGACTATTTGGATAAACAGGTATTATATTTTGATACAGATAGTATTGTGTATATCGAATCCCAAAATAGTAAGGTGATAGAAACAGGTGATATGTTAGGCGATTTAACAGATGAATTAGAGGGTGAAGCTATAAATAATACATTCGTTTCTGGAGGTCCAAAGAATTACAGTTTCATATATGGAAATAATAAACAGAAATGTGTTATTAAAGGTTTCAGACTAAACCATGAAAATTCACAAATACTGAATCACGCAAATATGATTAAGATGGTAAAGAACGAAATCAAAGAACTCACATTAGTAAATGAAAATAAAATAACCAGACAGAATAAACAAATTGTAAACAAATATGAGGAAAAGGTATACAGCTTTGGATATGACAAGCGCGCAATAAAATACATATCAGATAGCTGTATAGAAACATATCCATATGGATATTAAAGACAAACTCATCTGTTTATCCTAGGTTATGATCCTAGGTTTTGATTTTCATTATGTCAACGAGGTTTGTTTTAAACACACTAAGATGCAAGATTTTTAAAAAAAGAGTATAAGAAGTTTTTTTTATTTTGAACCAAGGGTTGAGTTAGGGTTGGTTTTTCAGGCTTGGTTTTACAGGCTTGGTTTTCTAGGGTTGAATCCATTTTATGTAATAATTGATTTTCATATTAATTTAACAAATTAATATGAAATACATATAATATTTATCCAACACTGATTTCCAGCACTGTTTCCATATTTGATCCCATTTTTGGACCCAATATTTGGACCCATTTTTATTACCATATTTGGACCCAGTACTGGAAAGTAGTATGTACTATATCTCTAAGGCAAATTTGCCTTAGAGTGTAGTACATTACTACTGAAATGCAATGGACAAATAAAAACAAACATGCTCCTGGGTCACGTGCACTTTTATAATTAGCCTCAAACGTGGCGATTCACATATAATGTTCTATTGACCCGTACTGGACATCGTTTGTTGGGCATTATTCATTCGTTCAGTAACTACAATCTGAAAACCTAGAAAGTGGCAAAGATCCATACCCTCGATCAAACTTTCACAAGCGAAGATTATTCATGAACTTCGTGCGGTATAAATTTCTTGAAGAGATCAATTAGGGTCGAACCAAAAAGTCATTATGAATTTGAGACTACTATTATGGAGACCTATGGAGGGAAAGTGAAAGGCAGTTGTGTTTTATTAACTGTCAAGTTTTCGGTTCTAACTAATAAATGATCTCCCATCTATTGTGCTACCTACATGAACTACCTAAATGTAACCACATCAGAATTAACAACTGACGTTCGATTTGCTTAAAGGTAGCCGGCGTCAGTCTAATTAAGGACCGCAAATAAATGCGCAATGCCAACTCGTGTCAGCTTCCTTGTTTTACAGATTATGCATAATGAAGTCATCAAGCTATATTTATCTCAGAAATGATGCTCAAAATGAATAAATGGTATTCCTCTACAAGAGACCACTTTCATAGAGGTCCATGCATGACAAAGCGATGCTCGGATATTTATGTCAAGATTGACGAAGGTATATTTGGCTCATGAGACTAAGCCATTGAGCTTTTCCCGTGATTAAGTAATTATTCAGTATCGAATCGAATTGCTA
>NC_135764.1:20868674-20893254 GCF_052425735.1 Oculina patagonica
AGAATCGTAAACGTTGGAAAACAAATCCCCGGGGAATGCACAAAAGCCTTTCTTTAATTAACAACAGCGAGGGTAGTCAGGCTTGTGTTTTCATACAGACAAATACTAGAGTCCGGCTTTTTCCAGGGAGCATACTTAGGCCTTTTGCTCCTACCCCTCCTGTTTGTGCCAATTTCTCCAGCTGTCCCCAGTGTAGGGCTTTTCACAAGTTACTCAAAATTTTTAAAAAAGTTGCTCGAAATTTTTTGAATCATATATCGCACTCTGGTAATATTCACAAAATCAAAAAATTAAGCAAGATCAAAGTTTGTGAGTAGCATATAAAATGAAGAATAACTAAGATTATTTAGTCTGCGTCATTAATTTCAAAAAGAATACATCCCTATTGAAAAGAACCAATGGCAGATGAAAGTGCCAACTTAGCCTCAGAAGGTAGCAAGAGCTGCAATTGACTTGTCAGTCTCAGCGACTACTACAGGCTTTACAGTGTCACTTAAAATCGATAACACTGTTTTGGCAGGAATCTTAGGTGTTGGTGCCCTATCATTAGGTGCATTTTATTTGGCTAACAGGCGGCCTGTAGAAATGGTTTAGGAAACCGAAATGAAGCTGGCATGGTTGACCCTGAAGTCAGGAATATTGAACAAGGTTCAATTTTTGTTGAACTGTACTGCCATTCAGAGAGGAGCTTCCTGCAGTTTGTGGAGGATTTTGAAGCAAAAAAGTGGAGAAAAGATTGGAAGAAGAGTTCACAAAAATTGTATTCCAACAGAACTTACAGGTGACCATCAGAAATGCTGATGAAGTAGAAAAGAAAGTAAAAGTGATAAGGTACAAATTGACATGCACTAAGTTCATGACTTTGTATATACCGGGTAGATTTTGTCAGCCATTTGACGTCCTAATGTCAGGATCATGCAAAATTATTATAATGACTTAATACCTCTGATCTTATTACTGATTAATAGAAAGCATGCTGATGTAATTCAACATTTATTTTTTTTTTCTTATTTAGGCGTTCACAAGTATGGAGTAACACTAAGGAAGTGGGAGGTAAAAGGTTTCAGAATGTCCTTAAGATACATTTAATCAAAATTAATGAAGTGGAGGGTTAAAAAAAGAAGTTGATCCCAGTCAAGTCCATAGAATGCTTACAACTGACTTGGGAAACCATATATTTTATATGGTGTAGCTGAACACAACCTCCCCAGCCCTGTAAGGGAAAATGGGAGGGAGGGAACCTTCCCTCCTCCCACTTTTGTATGTTGTACAGATAATATTTTAAACCTGTATTAGTTAAAACTAACCCTTAGGTTATTTTTATAAAAATTTTGATGTCTCAAAACCTTGTCCAGATTCAGAAAATTGAGATCTTCTTGGTGGTCTCTCTCCTCTGTAGAGGTGCATAGGGTTTTTTTCGGCGTGGGGAGAATCTGCTGAGCAAAGTTTATCTTGAGCCTGCACTCATTTTCCCGGTGGATTTCTATAACATATGTCCCATTGAACCTCTGCAGAGGAAAAAGAGCCTGGTGTGTGCCTGTTAGTCAACCTGTTAATTAATGACATTGTGCAGCTCCAGAAAATATCCATACCCACCCCAGGGGATGTCATTGGAAATTCTAAGGCCTAGGGGGTGGGGGGTCTCGAAAGCCAAAATATTTAAAAGAAAGTATGGAGCTTATCTGGAATTTCCAGAGGGTTTGGGGGAGAGTATGGATATTTTCTGGAACAACACATTGCATTTTCAATTTAAATAGATGCTTGTTGAGGACATAATTTACACTTCCTATAAAATAGGAATAAAAGTCTGTAACAAAAATAGACCTTTATCATGCCTTTGCCCATTGTGAAAATTTAGAAGAAAAGCTACTTGATCGGTCTACTTTAATTAATACATTTTACACATTTCTTAACTTTTCTTTTGATATCATAAAATTTATTGGGTACAACTATAAACATGTCAGTGCATGAGACCTCAAGTTTCCAAACATCAACAACCAATTAACGGCAGCGAATGAATCTTGATTGTTTATTGCTTGACTGAACTGGCTTACCTTTATTGAAGATTATTCTTGGAATTTTAATATGAACCCTTTTCTCCTTACAAGACAGATGCCAAGTACACTTTAGCTCTTGGTGTTGACTTGGAGGCTAAGATTTGTGCTCCTTTTAGTTTACTTTTTATTCGTTAACAAATGGCCAAAAAGAAAGGCTTTGCCCTGCAGTAACAGTGATTTTGATCACACTTGTCCAGCAAGTCAGTTCTTCCCCTGAGAGTTGCCTCTGCAGAAATTAAGGTCCAATGATTTCTCTGATACATAGTAGATAGTTCAAAGAGCCACTTGATCTTAATATGATGGCTGCAAATAATTGGTAGCGATTTCTGTTAAATACATAGTGAAGTAACCTAATGACATTCTGCTTGAAAAGTGAGATGAAACCTTTCCTTTCAGGTCCAGCTTATTTGGAAATCCTTGAACAGCCTAAACAAGTAAGCAATACTGCCATTTGCCTCTGTTTTATAATGAGTCTACATGCAAAACCATTCAAGACATATGAAAATGAGTAAGAGTTTCAGCTACACTGTACAGGTCCATTTCCATGCAAATCAAACTCATTTTCCATTTGAATGAATGGTTTTCACATGTGGACTCGTTTTGAAACCGAGGCAAAGGGTAACTCAGAAATGGTCATTGAATCTTTTGTTGATTGAAGGTAATATTAGTAAACTCCATGCATGATCTCATTAAGGAAATATTTATAAGTTTTATTTATAAATGATAATTGATGTAATTTGTTATGGTTTAACTTTATCCTTGGTTTAAAATTTTCAAACCAGTTTGAATACTCTTGTCTCAGTGTTCATTATAATAATCTGAAACAAATAAAAATCTTATAACAGGTAGATTGAAACATTTTAAACCAAGGATAAATTAAAACCTCAACATACATTAAAGTTAATTGTCATCTATAGAATTCTTCATACTGTAATTTCCATTTCCATTAAAAGAGTGGTAATGGGGAGTAGAGGGGGTAGGTTGGTGAGAGATAAGATAATGACCGAGTTAGAGGTTGAGTTGAGTTTGAGTTGAGTTTGAGTTGAGTTTGAGTTGAGTTTGAGTTAAGATTGAGTTAAGATTCAGTTACCGTTTTCCATTTGTATTTGCTAAAAAAGTGTTTAATTTAAGATGCGAATCACTTTTTACGACCAAATAAGCAAGAAAACTGATACTTTTGTATTTTAGAGAATTATGTTTTCCTCATTTCGTGTCCTAACCCACCACACCCCCCTCATAATCTTTCCGATGGTCCGAACCTGGCATTCTATTTTTTTCCTGCGCTTCCCAGTGCAACTTTTGTCACGATCGAGCTCGAGAAGAAAATTGCACGAAAGCGCAATTGCAAGTGTAAACAGACAGCAATTCTATCGCCCTGATATCGCAGAAGCTTTGAACATTACGAAATTGCCACTACTTTACACTTGCGATTTTCACTGCGAGCTCGAGCGCGACAACAGTTGCACTGGGAAGCGCACTGGGAAGCGCGACAAAAATCGCCCGTGTAAACTAGCCTTACAGACTGAAAGCCGTCAACCTTCAAAGTTATTAACTTCTTTTATGACAAATCCTATGCACATGCCTATACAACCGCAAACAATTATAAATAAACGTTTTCGCAACGAAAGGTTTTTACCTTCACGCGTGGCTTGCTGATTTCTTTAAATCCAGGGGTTGTGGTTTCAAGGCTGTCATCATCAGATATTTCGTCACCCTAAATTTTTAAAGCAGATAAAACATAGGCTTTTCCTTTTTCTCGTATCAGAAAACCAACGATGCGGCAAACGGACAGTTACCTGTGCATCACTGGCAGATTTCTTTAAGGCAATTTGCATTGCTTCTTCTTCACTTTCGACTTGGAATTTAAACCAACAGCTGTTGGTAAGGCGCGCTGGTGAAGAACTAAAAAGAGACCCCCCTTTGACTACATCAGCGTAGGAGGCAACAGAGTCACAATCCGAATCGCTACTTATAGACTCCATGATCGACCGTAATGGACAAAACAAATGATAAGAATGATCTTCAACGCACTTAAAACACGTTGTTCTCCAAATATCCAGAATTCGAAAAGGCGAATTATTTCTCTGTCCATTGTGGAGTTACCATGGCATTCAGACGAATTCCGATCTGATCGTGCGATTGCCGTGGGAAAGAATTCGCATTAGCCCGAAGAAAGGCTAGACAGAGAAACTGCGGGATAATGGTGAAATCAGTTTCGTATCACAAAATTAAATTTTGTAGCCAAAACCCCTGAGCTAAGACTAATTTTTCTAATCGGGTCTCCATTGGCCTTTAAAAAAAATAGTTTAGTAGCTGGTGGATAGAGGGTTTCAAAAATTGAAATGTCGGTTTGAACATAGCTAGTCGACGCGCGAGACAAAGAAAAAATATTATGTTAGCCTCTCCTATTTTCTTCCTCTCGCGTTTCTCGAATAGCCTGAATAAAACTATCTCTGAAAGAAAATTAATGATGGACTGCTTGTAGTCAACACCACGATAAAAGGTAATGATTTGCAAGCAACAAAACACGAGAGCTGAATTGTTCTTAGCGTAAAACGCGAAATAGTGTAAATTTGTCAGTAAGATGTTAAGTATTATTTCAGTAAATATAATGAGAACCTTCGATTTTGAACTTTCTATTGTAAAAAAAGGAAAAGACACTGGAAATACGGTAACTCAATCTTAACTCAATCTTAACTCAAACTCAACTCAAACTCAACTCAAACTCAACTCAACCTCTAACTCGGTAAATAGCCGATCCCGGTTGGTGAATGGGAGAAGTCAAAATCAACCTTTTATGCCTAGACTGTTCACAGCCCTCTATTTTTTCGTGTTTTCTCGATCGATGAGCGCGCGGTGAGAACAGCGTGAGAACTGGCCGCCAGCGCAAAACGGGAGAAGCAAGGGGGTGGGGGGCGCCCCTCCCCCTACGCGCTCGCGCTTCGCGCTCGCTCGCTTAGTTTGCTTTTTTGCGTTGAAAAATCGAGAGAGCTGTGGACAGTCTATTTTATGCCTCCCCCACAAGCTCAAATAAACTTTTTTAGCCTCCCTGATGCCATAAGGGAAACGTTTTGCCCCTGAAACCCCTCCCCCCTCCCTGCAACAGACATAGAATCATAAACTAAGTTACTTGCCAAATAAAGAAGTATGAGCAAGCTGCAAAAATGTGCCAGCATCAAAGGACGTCATCATACAATTTTAGCCAAATTCCAGAAGTACGTTGTTGCCCCTGGACCTTTAATTAAAATGATTTTCTGTTTCGCAAATAATTATGAAATGGAAATCCTCTGTATGGTGGTTTTTGGACGCCTCATTCTTCTGCATGATTTTAAAATAATAAAAAAACATTGATGGGAAATTGTTAGTAAGCTAATTTTAGCAGCAATTGCAATTTGACCAGCCATTTGTTAAATGAGTTTTTATTCTAGCCAGAGTTTTATATGTATTGCAGGGAATTTTTTCCTTGAATAAGAAATAGAAACAGATATCAAATGGTTGTTAACCAAAACATTTCCTATCTTCTTCATCACATTGTTCCTCGCATACAAATGCAGCATCATTTGTTTTTGTCTTGTGTTTGTTTCTACACAGAGAGGTTATCGTTTTCGTTACCCATTTAAGGGCCCCCTTACCAAAATTGAAGTATGAATTGTATACCTTTTGTATACAAAGGGTATACACATTCTATACTTTATCAGTGGTGTGTATATATTAAGTATACATCACATAAACAGCAAGCAAACATTGGCATTGCTATTTAACACAGGTGTATACAATGTGTATACATCAATGTTATGTTGGGGCATTGATGTATACTTGTTGTATGCATCAGTGCTCTGTTGAGGTCATGATATATACTTGTTGTATACCTCCATGAGCAAAATTATATAAACACTTACTGTGGAGTATACTTTGAGTATTTCAACACCTAAACAGACCATGCCAGTTTGTGTTCATATACTCATGGTATTCATCACGTTGCTTTTACCAACAATGCATTAGGAGTAGAATAATTTTGGTCAGCAGTTATCATTTTGAGAGATTGTTGTATTGACCGCCATTTTTGAAAATCAGTTGATGCTAGCTATATGTGCAACAGTGTTCACAAGTATGAAGTTGCCTCTCTCAAAATATGTCTTATGTTAATAACAAGGACCTGCTACTTCTTAGAAAGTAAGTAATACGGCAGAGTTTCATAGAAACATGCTTGAAGTTATAACAGGACTTATACACTGATTTCACAAATGGCGGACGCGCGGAAAAAAACTGGTACGAGGCATGAAAACGAGGCGTTTTAGGATAAACAGCTTTCGTGTTACAAGGGGAAAAGTGAAAATTACGCGAGTTCTTAAGTTTTTGTTTGTTAAACGGGGAAATAGACCGTTTTCCTTCCAGGTTTTCGAGATTTACAGAGTTTACAGTCTAGTAATTATTCTTGTTTCTTTGTTGCAAGAAGAAAGGGACCGTAGATCTGCAGGGAAACAGAGTTAAAGTTTCGGTTTTTCAATACGGAGCTTCGACGGCTGTTGGCCGTTAAAAATTTACACGGAACGATATTGAAATTAATTTTCAAACTCTGTCAAGATACGTTCTTTTCCAGACGCTGTCAAGGTATGTAGCAGAAAGAATTCCAACAGATTTCACTAAATTTGCAGAATTAATAGCATTGTTTTTGACTTGAGGAACATTGTGACGATCTTGTTCACTGAAGATTGTGTTGAACATTTACTGTCCGCTTCACTTGATGTAACTCCTTTGGTTTGCGTGGGGCCAAGTGATGTTTTACGGTTTAATCAAATTAGCTGCTTTAGTCTGTCTAAATTAATTGAATACAATTTTTTTCCTAAAATGCAAGAATCTACTAGCCTACTAAATCCAAAAAACCGGCCCGAAAATCCATTGAGTACACATTTTTCACAACGTACATGTATGTTTACACAGACAATTGCGTGTTTATTTTCGTAATTCTTCAATGACTCACCAAAATCCTTAAAAAAATGTGTACACTCGTCTGGATACTGGAGCTTTCTTGATATATTAAGTCCGAGGTTTTACAATCGTTGGCGACCCACCGTATTTCAAGCCATGTGAAACCCAGGGTTTTGCTTACAACCAGAAACAAAACAACATATTTGGCCGCGAACTTATTTCGAACTCGGCAATCTCGAAATCAACCTAGAAAACGAGCTAATACCCCCATTTAACGGAGGAGAGCTTCAAAACTCCTGTAATTTTCACTTCTCCCCTTGTAACACGAAAGTTGTTTATCCTAAAACGCCTCGTTTTCATGCTTCAGTACCAGTTCTTTTCCGCGCGTCCGCCATTTGTGAAATCGGTGTATAATCTGCCACATTACTGCTTTACATTCGATTTGAATACAGCAAGTCGACAGTACTGAACCTCAACTAAACTGTGGTATTCCAGTGATTACTGCTTATATTTTTGAACCAAGATTAAGATCTAATGTACCATTACAAATTTCTACAATCGGTTCTAACAGTAATCACATCTTTCGTATATACATCTATAGTCAGGAGGAACTTACAAGAGAGAAGTAAGATTGCACTAATGGTTGCATAACGTTTCTGTAAAGATCATAAAGACTTGCTTTGGTTAAAACTAAGCATTGTTATTTTCAAGGGTAGTAATATTCTTTTTACTAGCAAATTTATAAGTAGAGCCCAGTTCAAAATCCTGACAACTTTTATGGATACTGTATGTTGTTACTGTTTCTTATCTCATAAAAGCTTTGATAAGTTGTGGAAGCTTGTTTGTTGTGCGCAAAGCACCAAATGTAAAAAGATATTGCTTGTGTTAAAGTATACAAAAAGTATACTGTCTTCTGGTCATACTCAGTGGGTTAAGAATGTTTATACCATGCCATAGAAAATACAGCCAATCAGAATACAGGAAAGCCGTTGTATATTCGACGGTATTCAACCCAACCTTCCCATCGTGCGCTGCGATTGTATTCTCGACGAAATTTAGAAGGCGTATTTTCTATGGCATGGTATAAAATAGTTACACAACACTTTCTCGTGGTATACTATGGAATATCCCACTTGTCACTTGTATTTTCTTGGTATACACACTCGCCTAAAGGCTCGTGTGTATACCGAGAAAATACAAGTGACTCGTGGGATATTCCATAGTATACCACTCGAAAGCGTTGCATAACTAGTATGTATACTATAGGTATATGCCTTTTCTGATAAGGTATGCTATTTGTTTTTTTAGTGTTCCAAATTGCTACTGCAAAAAGTATACATCTTCGTATACTTTTTGTTTATACAGTGTAGTATACATCGTGTAGATATGATGTATAGTTAAAGTATAGTTGATTCTGATAAGGGGGGGGGGGGGGGGGGGCAAGTCACAGTGGCCTACTTGGTCAGTATTCTGGGAAGGGCAAGAAGTCATACCCTTCTGTCCAACTGTGCAACTATCAAGGCCTTGCTCGTATTGCACCCCCCCCCCCCCTCTCTCATCACGCTCTGGTCACGTGCTCCCCTTGGTCGTTTGTCGTTTCGTTCTGCCGGTCGGGTTTCTGCTATCAGTTATTTTGCGCTGTTTTGTTACACTTTACCGAAGCGAAAGTATGATTTTTGAACTATACCCATGCGAAGTTTTGGAGTGAGAGGATGAAATTAAAAGCAATTTTTTGGCTTGTTTTTGTCGAGCAGTGGTGTTTATCGAGCTTCGGAAGTGTTCGCCCTTGAATATATTTAGGTAAGGGTAAACTAAAATTAAAAATATCGGTTAAATAGGGTTTAAATGCTTTAGAACAGTCAAGAAACAAACCAGAGTCAGCATATGATGTTAAATGTGAACTTAAGTAGCTGTTTATTATATTTTCTTTCGATGTGAATTTTTGCTATAAAGTTTCATACAAATCCTTATAATTTTGACGCCGCCATTTTGACCGAGTTTTCAAAGCGTGAGCCTGGGCTCCCTGTGTTGAATCGAGCATTTATTATTGAAGTACAGTCTCCAACCTTCCTCTCTGTCAAATCAGAAGAAACAAGGAAGGGGACTTAAAAAGGTTCTAGACTTTTTTAAGGAATTCTCATATTCCTGACTCTTTAGCCCTCCTAGCCTGATTTTTCTTTGCTTCCTCTAGCTCCAAAGTAAGTCTCGTTTGGTTACCTTTGAGCCTCTTATATTCTTCTTCAAGTTTTTCTTTATCTGCAGCATTTTTTTTCATTTGTTGTCGTTCATACTCTAACTTAGAACTGAGATCCTCGACTACTTTATTTCCGAGGTCTGTAACTTGTTTATCAAGTATTTTTAACTTTTCATACTTTTGTTCCAGTTCCTGTACTCGTTTTTGTTTAATCTCTAGTTTAGAAGTAAGATTTTTTATTGCTTTTTCTTTTTGCTTGGATTCCTCTTGGAGTCCTGTTTGTTGTTGACCAAGTAGTTTTAGCTTTTCATCCTTTTGTTCCAGTTCTTTCTTGAGTAGCGTTGAGACCTTAACATGTTGCTGCTGTTCTTTTCTTCCATTCTGCTCATCTTCTATCTCATGATTAGAAGAAAAAATGGCGATTGTGTTTTTTTCATCCTTTACGTCCTTTGCACCTGAGTGAAAAGATTAAATCATTTTTAGGTCATAACGCTTGCTACGTCTCCTTTTAACTGGCGGCCCGTGATTATTAATAAATAAATTCTGGTCACTGAAAAAGAAGTCAGTGTCTCAGGTGGGATTCGAGCCCACGGCCTTCGGGTTACATGTTCACTGCTTTACCATCTCAGTTACAAAGCCGCGAAGGGAACAGCGCGTCAACGAATCCCATTTGATCTTACATGCGTACATGACGTTCCAGTTACCATAATGTCTGACATGTATTAACATGTAAGGAAAAAATAAACAAGGATGATTTTGTTTCGATTCTATGTCTGAACCATTCTCAGGCATCCTCAGGATGAGGATGATGGGGGAGGGGGGGGGGGGGGGTCATAACTACAGATCCGGAGCCGTTGCTAAGAGAATGCTAAAAGTGGTATTTTGTGGTGAGCCGCGATTTGAAATTGTTTCGTAATACTGAATGTGGCTTTTATTAGGGAAACACCTGGTTTGAGAACAAATATATCATCTGGCGTGTATATCTAGTGCCAGTCCCAAGCAGAGAGAATTACTACTAAATATATTTATGGTCCCGCCTCAAAAAAAATGTTTTTCCTTTCTACAGGAAATCTGGAACAAAAACTGTTTTGGACATCTCGGTCCCTAAAAGATATCAAAGGAGTATATGAATTCCAGAAAGTCATCAGTGATCAGGGTGGTAGCAAGACTTTTGCTACAGACGAGGCAAGATCTGCAATTGCAGAAGTTGTAAACTGCTTGATAGATCTGAAGGCATGCCCCATAAAATTTTTAAATCTAGCAGCTTTAAAAGGTCTTTTTTTTATTTTGGGTTAAAATCTCTAGTCGAGGCAAGTACTTCCTCCGGCCACGGTGACACATAAATAAATACATTGCAATCTTTTCTTAAAAGGCATGTACTAAGAAACTCATAATTGTCTTCAAATAGATGTATAATAAATTACATACCAAGCAGTTTTTGTGCAACTCTTTTATTCCCCATGTCCTTGAGAGCGTCTGCAAGACTCCCGACCGTAGCTGAACTTCCTTCCCTGTTCATCCACTCATAGAGCATTTCCCTGGCCTTCTCTCTACATAAACTGTAATCGGCGTTTATGTTTAGAAGAATTGCCCGTGGAAGCTTGAGCTTAATGCCTAAATCATGCCAGCATGTTCCTATATCGTCACATATTTCCAACACATGCGTTCCATCGACTTCTGTTCTTCTGGTGCATTCTGCGAAATAAGTTACACATTTCATCATAACTATAACAAAATTTTCGAATATAATTGGTTTTTAAAACGCCCTATTTTTCACCAAATGGGAGCTAGCGCAGCTCAACCGTCCAATAACAAAGTGTCCAATTACAAGGTGTCCAAAACAAAGTATGCGTGCTGCGCATGTGCGCCCCCTTTATCTGTTTTTTTTTTTTATTGTAACTGGTTACTCCTTGATATTCTTAAAATTTCCACTTTAATATTTTTTTGGGCATAATGACAGGATTTGCTTGTCTACAGTTTTCCTCGAATTTGTTATACTTATGATTAATTGATGATTAATTATTTGTCTTACTTATGATTAATTTGTTATCTCAGCTGATCACAGACCGAATTGGACTCCACTCAGTCCTGTTACCATTAAAAATCACAGTCAGGCTGGATAAAGGTCTGATTTTACTAGGCATGCATAATTAAACGGACGCTTGGACTACAAAAAAAGCCCTGCATTTACTAAAGGGGATTTATAGCTATGAGAAAAAATATTAAATCTACTGTTGATAATATTTTGCGGAAATAACATAGTGTTAAGGGTCTTCAGTGTTTCATTAGGGGATCATTGTCGAGAGGGAGGCCTTATTTTGTGAATTTTAAGATGTATAATATATTTTACTGTGAGATAAATAAATGATCATGCAAATAACAATTACAGTGTTGCCTACCAATTCTTTGTTGTATAGATGATTCATTTGTCGCCATCTACGCGGAATTAAACTTTTTCTCTTCCTGTCCCAGCCTTTTCTATAAATATATGAAATGTCTTTCGATGTTTTGCCAAGGTAAACGTGTGAATTCCTGCAAGTTAGAGCTGTAGTTAGCTAACACGGGGACATGTTAGTAGTACAAATGACGTTTGCGTTCTTCTTGGAAAATGCTTAGTAGAGCTTGCTAAGATCTAAAGCCATTATTCAAACTATCAATCAATCCCTTTTTTAAATATTTTTTTTGCCCCTTTTTTAAATATTTTTTACAACAGTGCGAATTAATTATTTGATATATACTTAGAAGCAGAAGTTCTCAACAAACCCTTTTTACGCTTACAAGGAGAACTCTTGTTACAACTTTGTTGATAATCTCATCTATCATTACAGGGCTTTATTTTATATTTAAGTCTATTAATTGTCTCTTTTCAGTCCCTCACAATATTTTCGAATCACTAATGACAAAGCTCTTAACAGTCATTGACTGAGAAAACCAGGCAATTTTACAAAAAACCGAAAGATGGGGGTCGGCCAATTTGCTTCATACTAACACCATAAATAGGTTAGGTGGACTTATGAATAAATGTACTAAACTTGGCTCCTTAATCGTTTTTGTATAGGAGATACAAGGTCCACTATTTATCACCCCATCAGGGGCTAGATTTGCCAGTAAATTTGACCCAAATTTGAAAACCACTATAAACTACAAAATTAAACGAACGGTATTTTTATTTTCTGTGTGGCATAAACAGACATAGAACTACTTGTAAAAATCCAGAAATGTACGAAACAAGCACAGGTGAGTCTACACCGTCCACGTTTTGAACACCTACATTTTACATTTTCGAATGAGCAAGATTTTGCCCATTTTCGAGTTCCCGTAGAACACACAACTATAACTGCAGAAATCATTGGATACCACAGATAAATGCTCTTACCTTCCCTCTATCATAAACAGCAATAATCTTTTTGGGCCATTGAAACAGCAAGATTTTAGAGCACCTCAATGTAGTTCATGTAGGCGATATCGTCTTCAACAACACACGAAGCAACCAATGTGTTTTTAAACCACTCCTCGAGTCCACTTTGAGTTTTTCCGAGGTTAAATAAATGAAATTGACTGAATTCCTTCCGAAATATATCTCAACCCGTCGATTATTCATTAAACAGTGAAGAAAACGTGAAAAACACGAAAATAACAGAGCGACGCCATTTTGAATTTGACAACTCCCAGGGGCCCGGGATCTAGCTTTTCTCCAGGAGGGTAGGGTGGGTAACATTTTTATTGTAAATACCTTCAACAAGCGTTTCACAATACAATACAATACAAAAATGTATTTTTTTATTATTATTTTACGTTAACTTCCTTACGACAATGCTTGTAATAACAACAGTTGCATACCGAATAACACTGGCCGTACAAAACTGAAGAACAAACAAAGCTTATTACCGTAATTCCGCCCTTTTAGATTGCTTTCATGTAGTTAACTGCTCCTACATAAATACTTTGATCGATCTTTTCGTAGACTGCAGTCAAAGTAAATGAACAAGCATGAAGTAAGGGCAATCGACAATTATGCTACGTTTTTACCGGCGCAAATTTAATAATTAGAGTTTGACTTTGACTGGCTGAAGCTTAAATAATTCTACAGTCAAAACGTGCGCTTTATCAGACCTAATCAAGCAATTGATATGGTATATATATCCTAAAAGGTTGGGACAGTCCGTTCAGTATAAATAAAATTAGTTTAGTTTGTTAAAATTGGTTTTCCACCTCAGCTCATCTGTTTATGAGTAAATCGCATAAAAATAAAGTATTGCAAGAAAAGTACCCCCCCCCCCCAAAAAAAAAAAAAAAATCATCACTTTTAATTTGCTTTGACTGATTGATCTCTTATGTACATGATAAAAAGCACTGCCGTTCTGCTCCATTTTCATTTTTTCATGTTGTTGATATTAAACGCATGCGCTCGAAGAAGGTGGTCTTCGACCGTTCATTTTATTTACTGATCTGTAACGTTAGAGAAAGTCATTCCTTGGAACAACTGCAGGTTTTTACGAGATGTTCGATTGGTCTCACATAAGAGTCCTTTCGGGCAATGGACCCATCAATCTCCATTCCATAGAGGTCACAAAGTTCTTTTAACTGTGCAATCTTAAATTTTGACTTTAACATGCCACGTTTAACTAGACCACAGATATCCTGACCTTTATATTCGATTGGATGTCGCAGGTCGACCTCTTCGTACACTGCTGTCTGCAATTCCTGCAGATGTTTCTCTGCCTCCCAGGCTTCAAGATCATTCTCATCGATATTTTCAGCTTCTTCAATTAGCGCGGTGGGTGCTTTACTCTGACGCTGCGCTGCTGCCAGTCTTGAGAAATAACTGCTTATTTGTTTGGCAGTTCGCCAGGATTCTCATTTCTTTTGCCACCTTTGTTGGATCATCTTTGTTCCCTATTTTAAATAAAACATATCGTAATGACATAGTTCAAACACAGTACAGTTAACTGTTTTGCCTCGCACTACAGTCATTTACAGTGTAATAAAAAAGAAGATCACGGTAGTATTGCAGAGGGCTGATTGTAGTATTGAAAAAAAGTCGTCGGCCTTCAGTTAATTTGTGCGTTTGTTTTTTTTCCCATTCACTGTGAGCAGCTGACAAAACGTCAAAAAGCAATTGATCTTTCTTTCACTTGAAAATAAACTTTTAAATAGTGTTGAAAAGAAAGGAAAACCAGGATAATTTGGAGGTTTAGGAATAAGGGATAATTCACCATATTATTTTAGGCATTAGGGATAAATTTTTTAATAATTAGTTAGGGTATAACAAAATAATTTTGCGGGTAATGAAATTCAAAATAATACTGGATAACAGCTTCGGTTATTTCATGGTTAATAAAAAAAACTGCCCCTTCACAAGAAATGTGCGAGGCGATTTGAACTACTCTATAAGTCATGGAACTTTCTTCCTTTTAAGCCCGGAATGAAGTAATCGCTTCAGCTACTCAAGATCGCCGCAAAGATCACTCATTACTGTTAATTGCTAACTAGACATACCTAGGTGTGAACATACCTAGGTGTGAACTTATTACCTGTTTCGACCCCTCTATTGAACTTTTCCACTAGAAACGTCTTAACGCCTTCGGTTGCTCTCTGACCCTTTCGTTGGGCTTTCAAAGCCCAACCCTGGAGTGGTTCTTTTCTTGTTGTTACGTGGGTACTTTCTCGTAGGTGCACTGCCTCTCTGGCGACGTGGGACGACTGTATTCCTGTGACCTTTTCTGCCCACTCTTTCCGTGCCAAGTCGTAAACAGTCTCCCTCTCAGTTACCCTTATATGCCGCCCAGTATCCATGTGTGCATAAAGATCCGCCTGTGTCTGAAATGTGGCCACGCAACCTTCCTCTTCGCACACAAAAATGTCTTGGAAACTGTTAGAAGGCTGCTTTTTTACCATAAGTCCTGGCTTTGACAATGGCGTTAGAGAAGTAAGTGGCATGACAATACAGAGATCTGTCGGACCTTGGAGGGAGTCCAAGCCCTTATCCCGGAGACAAGAAACTCAAAACTGAACAGCGCGCTAATTCCTTTCCATTCCATCGTTTTAGCCGCCTTTGCTAAATCCACTTCAGCAACTGCGTTCCTACACCCACGTACACCACCGTACGATTCCAAAGCCTCTTTCATGTCAGCTGCTGTGACAACGTCGTGCTTTTCGTTTACCCATCTTTGTATGTGACCTTTCATTGGCGCGATCTTTCTATCACATACGTCCTTCCCTGACTGTGGATCTGAGAAGTCATACCTTCGAATGCTGATGCCTGTCCTCTCTCCAATGGACTTCAGCGAAAGAAGCAGCGAGGCGTTATGGTAACATCCAGCATTGTCAGATTTCAGATAAGCCGTCTCTACATCAGGGTGCTCTTGTTTGACTGAAACAAGAAGGTGCTCTAGAATGGATGCCACGGAAAACCAATCTTGTGTGCAGCTGTCAAATAAGTGCACAACTGTTTCCACGTTGTATTCGTTCTCATCAGACTCAAGTATAACACAAGCAACATGCCAGCTCTTTCCTTGTTTTCCGTAAAAGTCACTCATTTGCTCTCTATATCGCTGGGGCAGATATTTCATTGCCCAGTCCATCGTTATGAGAACGCTTTTATCGTTGAGTGTACCAAGAGCGTCTTCCTTGGCTTGCTCTTGGTTGACAGTGCGAAGCATATGGGCTTTCCAACTACCGATTGCTTCCACTGCATGAGCCATATCAAACTTGACTTGACTTTGCTGTAGGTCGGTAAGAGTCAGGTTTGGAGAATTGATATTGTTTGTGATGTCAGATAAAACTTCATCTAGTTGACAGCATGAGATACAAGATGTATCATGAGTGTGATCACATTGATGGGCGAAGGCGTCGTTTTGAGGATCGCTAAGACTGTACCTAGTGCAGTGGTCTGCACATCTTTCATCGGGTCCGACGTGGCTCTTAAAGTCCGTTTTGAGGTAGCGCTTGGCTTCTTTCAAGATAACCTTCGCCTCTTTTCCCCAAATCGGGGAGGCACCACCTTCTTCAAGTGTGGTAACTACACTATGGAGAATTTCGAATGCTTGTGCCCCTTCCGTTAAGAAATAATCTAATCCCTGTAGCGACTTCTGCGTTGACGCAGCACACACTTCGATGATCCTATATAGTGTTCTTTCGCTGGCTGGCTCAAACACTGTTTCTTGACAATAAGCAATGTATTGCTTGATTATTCTTGAGGGCACCATTGTTCTTATCACATTTGGAATGGTGATTTTCTCACCAGAGTCAAGCTTCAGCACCTTAGTTCCATACGCTACGTCCTGTAAAAAGTTTGGTCTTGCAATGAAGTTGACGAAGTGGCTTGTTTTGGCTGGATCAAGGCATGTCCTTTTAATAGGTACTGGTACCACTGGTTGACCTGGCCCTTTTTCAGTAGCATGGCTGCGGGCTTGATCTATTTGCCAATTACTTAGACCAGGTATCATCTCTCTGAGCTCCTTCTTTGAAAAATGCTTAGCAAACATCGACAGAATTTGCAATCGAGTTTGACGACTTTCCGCTTCATTATACACCCCCAGCAAAATTGACAGTTCGACTTTGCTTACTTCTTTTCTGTCGTCATATTTGCCGTTTTCGTCCCGGTCTGAAGAATGCTTCAGTGCATCAAATACTTTCTCTTCTTGATCTGGTGCAATGGTTGTCAAAACAGCACTGAGAACTTGACGGACTTTCCGCAAATAGTAGGCTTTTTGTGTACTTGATATACTTTCCCAATTCGAATTGAGTGTCGATGCTATCGGACTAACCCTTCCATCTGATATATTTCCTACTGCTTCATTTAAGACTGCGCGTCTTTCATGCTGACGCTGTTCTTCATCGATCCAAAAACTGACATCTTCATCGTCTTCTTCGTTGTCGGCAACAGTACTGTCCAATGTGTATTCAAACTCGGAAGGGTTAGGAAATGACAAGTTAATGTTCTCTTCAAAGTCCAAATCAGTTGAGTCGAACACACTATATACCTTTACCGGAGTCTCGTCTTTCGTCACTGTACTGCCTTCATTTCTAGCGTTCTCTTCTTTACCCTGGATAGACACGAATAAAAAAATGTAATATTCAATAGAAAGTATAAACAGTGTGCGCGGCGCGCGTTACTAGAAAACGTTTTATACGGGGAGGCACCACGCCCTGAAATCCAACCCCTTACCCTATTATATACCATTTTGAAAGAAAAGGCACCTCTTTCGTAAACCTTTTATTGAAAAAATATACCCGTTCTATATACCTACATGACATGACATATAATTAAAACAGGGAGTTTTCGTGTCATTTTCATATAGCGCTTCGAAATATTTTATAAAAGGCAAATTTTAATGCCTAAACGTCAGATTTCCCTACCCTTTCAGACTTTACAGGCGGAGTCTCGCCGTATAGGTCTTAACAGGAAGTACCCCCATTCCCCCGGGGACTGAACGCTCGATTTTATTCTTTTCCTTATTTAGTCTTCAAAGTCTAAATCAGTTGATATGAAACTTCTATACTAAACTACAAAACTAGAAAACGTTTTATACGGGGAGGCACCGCGTCCTGAAATCCAACCCCTTACCCTTTTATATTCCGTTTTGAAAGAAAAGGCACCTCTTCCGTAAACCTTTTATTGAAAAATGTTCCCGTTCTATATACCTACATGACATGACATATAATTAAAACCGGGAGTTTTCGTGTCATTTTCATACAGCGCTTAGTAAATTAAAATGATACAGCCAGTTGCGTCAGTTCGAAATATTTTATAAAAAGCAAATTTTAATGCCTTAACGTCAGATTTCCCTACCCTTTCAGACCTTCGGGCGGATCCTCGCCGTGTAGGTCTTAATAGGAAGTACCCCCATTCCCCCGGGGACAAGACGCTCGATTTAATTCATTTCCTTATTTACTCTTTAAAGTCTTAATCAGTTGAGATGAAACTACCATTAACCTTTATTGAAAACTCATTCTTCCTTAGAGCACTGCCTTCATTTTCATCGTTCTCCACTTTCCCCTGAAAGAAACGAATAGCAATGTAATATTCAGAATATGTAAACTATTTACGCGTGCAGTTCGGCATCGAATGCACTCTTATCCATAAATACTCTGCTGTTTTTTGCAAGTGAAGAATTATAAAGGATTAGGTATGAAGGGCGTGGCATTTTCGATCCCCGGAACTAAAATATTAGTAGTGTAAGAGTCATTGTCGACGAGACCTCCCAAACAACTCTAGATGTTTCTTACCAAGCTTTAGGAAAAAAAGTAAAACATGTGCACATTGACACAGCATTTTTTGCTTTTGTTGGCGAAGAAGAAACCTGGAGGCTTGTTGTACTAAAAGGGGAATAATTACCCACTCCTCTATTCTGACTGGGGGAGGGAAGCAGCAAAACCCACCCTCAGTTAAAGGCTAAGTGGATAGCCGAGGAGCTTCGCTTTTATGTTTGGCAAAATCTATTTATATTGCCGAGTGCTATCAAACTTTGTATATTATGCAGGGGAATTAGCGATGTCATTTTAATTCAAAATATTCACCTTGGTCTCTTCATTACTTTTTGAATGGGCTTTTCGGCATGTGTTACACAGTGCTGAAAAAAGAAAGATGTAAACGTATTGATAAGGTTTTCTGAAAAACACGACGGCAAGCTAAACATGTTGGTTTCAATTGGAATGCTACACTTTCTACACTGTAAGCAAAACACCGTGTAAATCTAATTAGCAAAGATTTTCAAACTGATAAGCAGCTATATATGGAAACACACTAAAAGAATGAAATAATTAGAACGAATATAATAATAGTATTCATTATTTCTCTTGTGAATCTTTCATGAAAAATCCAACATGTGAAAAGCTGTACTAAATAATAATTTTATTGTACTGTTGTACTTACCGGAACCGATTGGCACTGAAACATGATACACCTCATAGATTTCCTCTGACACCTGCTTGTTTACCCGGCGAGGATTTTTCAATTTTTTCGCTTCGCCTCTATGAGATGGGTAACAGCAACTGGATGACAACTTTTGGTAATGTGTCTGTCAGTTCGTATCGGTGCTTTGGACACACGGTAATCCTTCCTCTCTCTTCCTTTGACAGAGAATGTAATCCAGCGCGATTGAGAATAACTTCACTCTCTGTGATCTGTGTACCAACACCACGGCTTCCACTGACACCCAATTTAGTTAGATATTCGGTTGAATCCTTGCTACATGCTTCTAAAGGAATTACATGAAGCTCGGTTGGAGCGTATGGTGTTGCACCGCACACACTGTTTTCATTTGAGAATGAGCAACTCATTTTCCGTCGTACATTATATTTCAAGCTGGCTATGTAGATAACATCGCAAAACCTGGTGCCTGTATGACGCGTTGATGTATGTATAAAAATATATATACACGGTATATATATAGGCCTAAACAGTACTGTCTGCAGTTAAATATAAATATATATATTTATTTAACCGGCTTTATCAATATAAAATAAGTAGCTGTAAAAAAATATAATTGGCACTGAAGAATCTGCAGAGCAGACGGATGGACAGAAAACAAACAAAAACAAAAAACAAAAAAGCAACATATACTTTATTCAAACTCGTTCGTAATTTTATTATTTTATTGAAATATATTTTTTAATTGCTGTCATAGTATAAAACTAAATAAACAAGCTACTCCCTTTGTAAATAGCATAAACGTTGATTCGGCCCAATGCTAGCCCCTCTAACCCACCTGTGATACACCTGTTAAAACAATCACCCACCCTACCCTCCTTGGTAAAAGCTGAATTCCAGGCCCCTGCGAGTTGTCAAATCCAAAATGGCGTCGCTCTGTTATCTTCGTGTTTTTCACGTTTTCTTCACTGTTTAATGAATAATCGACGGGTTAAGATATATTTCGGAAGGAATTCAGTCAATTTCATTCATTTAACCTCGGAAAAACTCAAAGTGGACTCGAGGAGTGGTTTAAAAACACATTGGTTGCTTCGTGTGTTGTTGAAGACGATATCGCCTACATGAACTACATTGAGGTGCTCTAAAATCTTGCTGTTTCAATGGCCCAAAAAGATTATTGCTGTTTATGATAGAGGGAAGGTAAGAGCATTTATCTGTGGTATCCAATGATTTCTGCAGTTATAGTTGTGTGTTCTACGGGAACTCGAAAATGGGCAAAATCTTGCTCATTCGAAAATGTAAAATGTAGGTGTTTAAAACGTGGACGGTGTAGACTCACCTGTGCTTGTTTCGTACATTTCTGGATTTTTACAAGTAGTTCTATGTCTGTTTATGCCACACAGAAAATAAAAATACCGTTCGTTTAATTTTGTAGTTTATAGTGGTTTTCAAATTTGGGTCAAATTTACTGGTAAATCTAGACCCTGATGGGGGTGATAAATAGTGGACCTTGTATCTCCTATACAAAAAAGATTGAGGAGCCAAGTTTAGTACATTTATTCATAAGTCCACCTAACCTATTTATGATGTTAGTATGAAGCAAATTGGCCGACCCCCATCTTTGACTGCCTGCCTGGATTTCTCAGTCAGTGACTGTTAATCGTTTTACAGACATTCATTGAAAAAATATATTTTGATTTTATTAAAAATATATAAATCGATTTTGCAGTTTTAACAGCAATATATCTTCTTCTTATCTTCTGTGGCAGACTTTAAAGCTAGGCACACACTAGGGGATCAGGCGCAGGAACTTGTCGCAGGGACTTATCCCTTAGTGTGTACCACACAGAAATCTACCGATTTGTGGAACTATTGGTCCCTGCGACTAGTCTCAGAAATCAAACCAGCCTAATTCGTGGTCCCCGAAGCAAGTCCCTGCGACTAGTCCCCAAGTGTGTGCCGACCTTAAAAGTCAATTTGTGAAAATGAAATGCAATGGACAAATAAAAACAAACATGCTCCTGGGTCACGTACACTTTTATAATTAGCCCCAAACGTGGCGATTCACATATAATGTTGTATTGACCCGTACTGGACATCGTTTGTTGGGCATTATTCATTCGTTCAGTAACTACAATCTGAAAACTTAGAAAGTGGCAAAGATCCATACTTCGATCAAACTTTCACAAGCGAAGATTATTCATGAATTTCGTGCGGTATAAATTTCTTGAAGAGATCAATTAGGGTCGAACCAAAGAGTCATTATGAATTTGAGACTACTATTATGGAGACCTATGGAGGGAAAGTGAAAGGCAGTTGTGTTTTATTAACTGTCAAGTTTCTAACTAATAAATGATCTCCCATCTATTGTGCTACATGAACTGCCTAAATGTAACCACATCAGAATTAACAACTGACGTTCGATTTGCTTAAAGGTAGCCGGCATCAGTCTAATTAAGGACCGCAAATAAATGCGCAATGCCAACTCGTGTCAGTTTCCTTGTTTTACTGATTATGCATAATGAAGTCATCAAGCTATATTTATCGCAGAAATGATGCTCAAAATGAATAAATGGTATTCCTCTACAAGAGACCACTTTCATAGAGGTCCATGCATGACAAAGTGATGCACGGATATTTATGTCAAGGTTGACGAAGGTATATTTGTCTCATGAGACTAAACCCAGTAAACCATTGAGCTTTTCCCGTGATTAAGTAATTATTCAGTATCGAATCGAATTGCTAAACCTGAAGGCTGAGTTAAAGTTCTGTGTTTAAATTTGAGCCCTGTAGACTGTGTCTAAAAGGCTCAATACTAGTAACAAAAGTCCTATTTGGATTATTATTCAGTTTATTCATGCAACAAAATGTTCCTTGTATTTCACACTGATAACAGAGGGCATGAGACATGCAATACATTCCAAGATTTCCGGTTTCTACTTCTTAAGGCTTAATTTAAAAGAAAAGCTAATAAATTCCCCAGGGGGGTACTCGAAGTATACATGTCGGGGGGGGTCCGACGGAACTTCATATTGCAAACCCAAAAAAATACACAAGCCTAAAATTTTAGACCCAAAAAAATACCTGGCATCAAAATTTCCAACTCAAAAAAATTCAAGACTTAAATACCTCAATACTGATTTATTCAATTAAGCAGAACTTTCTAATGCACGTCGCTGAAAAAAGTTTGAATGAATATTTTTCTGATCCACTGATCGCAACGAAAACCTGAAACGAAAAGTTTGCTCGGAGATAAGACCCAAAAAAATACACGTAAGACCTAAAAAATACGTGACAGATCTCTTGACCCAAAAAAATACCAAGCGTATAAATTTTCAACCCAAAAAAATACGTCGGACGCCCCCGTCATGTATACTTCGAGTACCCCCCCTGGGATAAATTCCCCGTTTCTTTGAAAGATAATCAAGCGAGAAGGACCCAAAGAAACGTAGGAAGACTGCACGTCTGTTCAGTCCGTCTCGTACAGATTCTATTAAATGCAAACTGATTTAAACAGATTGTCGAGCTGACTCACCTTGCTAACCTTCTAAAGAATTTCTGCACTGGCTCGGTCGATAGTTGTGGTAAATTTTCTCTTTAAGACATTTTCATACCAGGCAAATCAAAGGCATCAATCCGGCGACAAAGGCAACTGAACGATGATAGTCCAAGCTGCTTCAATTTGCATATGGTATGGGGCTATGGCAACTAAATCATATTGACGTCACACTCAGTTAGTTAATCGGGTTAAAGAGTACAGCAAACATTTGTTTCCACCGGAAACCAGACACCGTTTAATTGAGAAAATACTGTATGTCGCTGCACAACGTTTAGTCTGATGTCTTAAATAATGGACAAGGGACAATAAGGGAAGACTATTGAACGTTTGGGGTAACTAGGGCACTTTCACGAATAGCGTGCATGCGCCAACGTGTAAGACAAGTCACGTGCGTTTCGCACAAAAGTTAAATAATTTGTCAATTTATCAATGTAACTTAACAATTGGGCCATTTTCAGCCGACATCAGGTACCGGGTCATTTGTCACGAGAGACGATCAATGCAGAAGGCAAGCTGGTTTGTCACAAAATGTGTAAATGCCCTGCGTCTGAATTTTAAGAAAACATTAAAACTGGCTGAAGATCAACGTGGCTTATTACAAGAGTTCTTGCTCTCGTCCTATTCTTGCTTGGATTATATTCCTTGTAAGATTTCCATGATAAAAAAAAAAGTAAAATAGCTTTCAGGATTTTTATTTCATTATGATTTACTGTATTACACAGAACATAGTATTTTTATACAGGGTATTTTTGAATGTTTATTTCTGTTCAACTACAATTCATCTCGAGCGTAAAATGAAAAACTAAAACTGAAACTTAAACTACCGTAGACTGTTTCCAGAACAAATTTGCGAAAAAAATTAAATTAGGCAAAATGTCTTCTTCAGAAGCTCTGAAGTCACTGAATTGGCTCCCTCTGGCTGGAAGACGTCTTTCTCACCGATGCACAGCCGTACAAAATGCAATCAAAGGAGACATTCCGCAACATTTTGAAAGTTTTAAATCGACATTAAGAAGTTTACATGGCTACAACACTAGACATGGATACCTAACTAGACTGCCTAAACCTAAAACGGAAAGCGGAAAGAGAGTATCCTACTTCCGCTTTACAAATGACTGGTTGTCTCTTCCAGAATTTTTAAGAAAGCCGATGCCATGCGAGATTTTTAAGAAAACCCTTACAAAGTTCTTACTGGATAAACATTTTAGACTATGAACAAATATTTTTAGTTGCACAATGTTATATAATGTTAATAGATAACTATTTGTAATTGTTTTTTTTTAGGATAGTAGGTAGTTATTTTATATTTTAGATCTGTGACATTTGTACTTCCTTTTAGATTTTAATACTTTTTTATTTCCCATTTTTAACCTTAGTTAGTAGTATCTTAATTCTTGTCCTAGTTTTTAATCTTAGTTAGCATACAACATGGGTTTTGTCTTTTTATTGTATTTTAGATTTTAATGTATTTTAATGTTTAACATTTATTTTCTCAGAGGACCCTCCTGAAAACCACCCCCTAGGTGATTGGAGGCCTCCTCTTAAAATATTATTTATTATTATTATTATTATTAGTTTAGTGAGTAGACGGTAAATTAAAAAATATACAGTATGTGTAAATTATCAGGGTGGTAAAGTGGTTATGCGTGATTTGAGCAAGAGATAGCGCGTGACACGTGAAAACGGCTCCAATCAGTGGCCGTGATCCGCGAATTGCCAATCCAGTATAACGCGTGATTACCTCATTTTGAAGGTTGTGTTTCGTGATTCCGGCTAAATGTTTGTGAAAACCGAAAGTAGAATTACCTACACATTAGTCATTTTAAGGTAGTGAACCAAAATTGGCAAATGACACGAATCATGAAGCCAAATGTGAGACGTGGTCGCCGAAATAAAAGCAATAAAACCCTCAACTTGTCCATGTTTTTATACTCTAGCTCAACTCGACCTCGTGGTCAACTACATCA
>NC_135764.1:20893754-20922765 GCF_052425735.1 Oculina patagonica
ACTAAATAAGAAAACAATAAAAAACCTGATTTGTGCTACATACTAAGCCGTCGAGATTAATAAAACAATGTTTGCGTTAAAAAAAAGTATAGCAAGGGCAAGTGAAACCCCTTTTTGCGTATTTACCGATAATTACTTAGGGTCGTGGGTTCAAATCCCATCGTGGTCGTGGGTTCATGGGTTCAAATCCCATCGTGGTTCGTGGGTTCAAATCCCATCTGGAACTCGGATTGTTTTTTCGAGTTCGATGCTATTTAAATCTTATTTAATATCTTTGTTACTCACTTTGGAGGTTGGTTGGTTGCATCTTTGATATGCCTTAATGTGACTGCATGTGTGATACAGTTATGAGTCATATGTGCCAGTCATCATTTGGCTGTGTGACCGCGTGATGCGGTTCCAGTCAAAAGCCCACATTTCACCCTTGCTCACCACAGAGTCTCAGTAGCTCAGTGGTAGAGCATCCGTCCTAGAACACGGAGGGTCGTGGGTTCAAATCCCATCTGGAACTCGGATTTTTTTTTCGAGTTCGATGCTATTTAAATCTTATTTAATATCTTTGTTACTCACTTTGGAGGTTGGTTGGTTGCAATTACTTTTTTAATGGAATAAATTACGGGCGTGACGTCATGGACTCATGAATAAAATGCGGTGTATTCTTTTTATCGTATAACCAGTTGGACAGATTTGTTAATAATGTCATGTTTCATTTTTATTATGGTTGGTATAACCGGTCGTACAGGCCTCACTTTATCTTTGGATCAAAGGAGAAGCCACGAGCCAAGCGGCCCACACTGCCGGAGCTTATCCCGGTTTCCGTAGCATTAAGCGGCTAGGAATATTTCTACTCCCCCCTGAATGGGATGCTAGTCCATTGCAGGGTTCCCCCCCAGCATTATGTCGCCGGTACCCATTTATACACCTGGGTGGAGAGAGGCACTATGAGAGTAAAGTGTCTTGCCCAAGAACACAACACAAGTGACCCCGGCCGGCTCTCGAACTCGGACCGCTCGCTCCGGAGTCCGGCGCTCTAACCATTAGGCCACCGCGCCTCCCATCTTTGGATCAATCATACCATAATAGCGGTTTAAAGTATTGCGCAAAAGAGAGATATTTTTAATTCTATTCGAAATCACTACACTATACGGTCTGCAATTATGCAAACTTCTTATCGTACAAATTATCCACTGCAGACATCATTGCTTTCCAGAAATGGTTTACAGTACTTGATGACTCGATGTAGTTTATTGAATATATCTTAAAGCTTACAGGAAGATCGAAAAAGAATCTTCTCGCAGGGTAAGGTACTTTCAGCTACATTGAATGTAAGAATTTTTCAAATTCAAAGCAATGATCCATCCATTTATCCATCAGTTAGCTTATTATCAGCTATTGACAGTCAACTTTGAGTTGTAACGTTAAATAAAACGTCTTTGCAAATTTGGAAAGCTTACGTTGCAAACGTTACCCCTTCGTCGGAGTAAAGAACAAGGGTTAACTACGAAGGGCTAACGCGCAAAACGTTAGCTTTCCAAATTCGCGACGGAAATTAACATACCTTTGACAATGTCAAGTTAATAACTAACTATTAAATACTCAGTCATACCAAAGCCAAAAAGTTTAAGCTGTTCAAATAAACACGGTTTAAAATTGTTTTCCTCACTGATGGTTGTTAACGATGGTTATCTTGCAATTGTGTGATTTATAATGTTTGTTTCTTATACACCCAAATACAGTCGTTTACTTTAAAACGCAAGGCGTGTGGATAAGGGTTACCTAATTTCTTCTTCGCATTTTTCTGCTTTTGCTTCTTTCCGCTAGGCTGTTTATTGCAGGGTCTGTTTAAAGCTATAATGAAAGGAATACACATAGTGGTAGTGGTAGTGGTAAGGGAAGTGGTAGTGGTAATAGTCAGTGTCTGAAAAAGACGCCGTTGCCTAGGGGAAAATTTATGGGAAAATAAAAACGCGATTACTAAGTTTCTCCCCCAAGTCACATCCCTAAATATTACTGCATTTAGAGAGTAAGCCACATCAGCTCTAGCTGATTTTCATGCGGACCTCTATCCAGATCGAATTGGAATTTGGAAACGCTGTTTTTTCTATGGAGAACCCGGACAAAAACCCTCGAAGTAAGGCGAAAACCTACAACAAACTGAAACTAATTCGTTTACAATTCACAGAAACCACAGAGAGTAAATTTTACGGAAGTTATTTGACATCGAATTTCTTGCAATTCCCATTTTGCGTGATAATTAGTAACGTCGCGTCATCCAGAAACGAATCCGTCCACGAAACTGATTACAGCAGTATGTCAGTATGCAGGATGCTTGTTACGTACATTGTTATGTGTCTTACCTTCCTCTAACTGACTTTCTAGTTCCTTGCACTTTGCCTCGGCAGCTGAAAGTTCTAGAAAAACATATGATAAAAAAACATTTTGGTGTCTTCTGTTTTACCTCACTCGCCAAAAATTCAATTTTATTAGCATATCTCCTGGTCTATCTATCTAGCAAATCTCCCAGGCCTCCGCGATCATCTTTAATGTTCTTTTAAAAAAATGTTCCGCGTTCACGCTTATCGTTTACCCTTAATGTCCGTCTAATGATTAGATGAACATCGTCATTTGTTGAAACTATCATCTATCAAGAACTACATAATAAGTCTTGTACTTAAAATATAATTGATAACCATTTACATGTCTTAATTGTCATAGTCTATAAGATTCGAACTTTGGTCGGACACCGTACCTCACCGATTTCGCTGAAATTTGGCATGCAGTCTTGTTTTAGGGTCCTAACTACCAAATGGATATTAAAAAGTTTCAATTCTTTTTATTTTGGAAAATATCGAGAAGGCCGATTTGAAGCGTCCGTGACGGCCCGCTACATGGCGGATCGAAGGTGTTCTTGTTAGTTCGACACTGAACCTGCCGTCACAGTTTCTCGATCATACTTGGCATAGTTATAAAGAACTATCTTTCTTCTTTCTATATATCAAAATAGATTTGGCAAATGTTGAGTTTGGATGATCAACGGCCAAGAAGTTCGAAGGTATGTTAACGATGTTTTGAACAGTCTCAAATTTACTACAAAATGAAAGGCTAATAACTCCACTGTTATCTCGATTTAGAAGTAGCCATTTACCATGAACAAAGCTTGTTCATTGGTGAATTGATTCCATTAATAAAAAAATTGGGGAAATGTAACCGTTAAGAATAAAAAC
This sequence comes from Oculina patagonica, assembly GCF_052425735.1. NCBI lineage: Eukaryota > Metazoa > Cnidaria > Anthozoa > Scleractinia > Oculinidae > Oculina > Oculina patagonica. The sequence goes on from NC_135764.1 coordinate 20,896,979, forward strand.
TTATGGAACCTCTAGTAAATTGGCCATTTCAGCGCCAATTCAGCGGATCAGCTCATTTAACAGCAAATAATCGGGAGAAACATGAAAGGGTTACAGTCGTTTATAATAAGCAGTTTCCATGTATTCTTAGCTTATCTGAAACAAATACATGATCTTTGCCAAAGATATGGCGATTTTTGAGCGTACGATCGTTTCTCCAAATTTTTATGTCGGCAACTTTATTGTGACTACTGCGCATGCGCCAGTAGTCACTATTGCTGTCATGTCCGTCCCGAAAGTAAGTAAGTAACAATAGAGTATACTTCGGAGCCAATCAGCACAAAGAAATACAGATATGTGAGTCTCTTCGGTAACACTTCGTAACAACGATGGCCTACCGATGGTCTACGATGACAAACGAACATCTTTGTAGTGATCGATTACATGTTCGATTGCGAGGTCTGTGTTTTATATTTTACAACATTCACCTCTCACAGCTTTCGTATTTTGTTTCTAACCGAACAGATGAAAGGTTTCGTGAGAATTTTTCAGCTTTTAGGTCGGTATAGAAAGTATACGGCAAATTTCTCGGCTTCGCTTCGCTCTCAGCTTTGGAACGGATTGTTCGATATTTTACAACATCACACAGCGTTCACATTTGCTTCCAACCGATCGGATAAAAGGTTTGGTGAGTACATTTATGCCTTTAGCTCGACCAGTTATTAGTGTGCGACGAATATGTATTGTATTTTAACCTGATTTGACCATGCGTGATAAACAACACGTGCGCTTGCCGATACTCCAACTCCATAATTGTAAAGTACATTAGCCTCGTGTGAAGAAATTGAACCCCTCTTTAGGAGAATTCAGCCACTGCGGATGAATATTTCGCGCTTAAGTTTTAGGGAAATACATGATCCTCTCTCCCACTATGGTAATAATATAATATTGTGTCCGTTTACGTAGCAAACAAATCTGAGCAAGTGCCTGCTATTGACCTCTACGGTCGAATTAAATCTTCTAGTGATCGAGAAACTATCGATGTGAAAGCTGTGGTGAATCATTACTCCAGAACTGTGATTTGTTAGATGTATTAAAACATAATGATCGTAAACCGTAGTAGTTCGATCAAATAAGCGATAAACTACAGTGTTCATCATTCAAGCCCTCGCAGCCTAAAGTTCAAGTCACGCAATCGCTTTAATACAAGTACTTTTACATATATACAACTCCACAGTACGCTTTTATTTGAGATTTTAGTCTTAATATCCGCTTTTTAATTGTAATTCTAATTGTAATATTTTACTAATATTGCAACCTTTATTTACTAAATTCAGCAATAATTATTTCTTTATTGCAAATCATTCAAGTTAAGTATTTACAGGTAATTAAACAACTTCCAGGCATAGAAGATGAATGAAAGTTTCCGGTTAATACAAACACAGTTTTTCTCCTGTGTATACAATGAAAAAAGTTCTTTGATTGCCAATTACAAGGAAATGAACAAACAAATAACCTGCAGAGCAGTGTGCCTCTCACCAAGAAAGTGTGAAGTTTTTACCGATTACAGTAAAAAGAAAAACCCATTTGTATATAAGTTAAAAAGTTCAACGCGGACACCTTTTCGAACACCAATAATATCTTGATGGGTACAGTTGTAGATACTATGATATGTAGCTGAACACTATCCACTTGACTTCTCAAGATCAGAAAATGAGAAATTCAAACCTATTGTGCTTCTATTAAAGGCAAACCAAAAGCAAATATGAATTGTTCTGCAATGCTTTGAATAATTATGTTCTGTTCTTGTTACCTATAGATATACAAAATAACGATGTAGCAACTTCTGTTAAATAGATCTCACTAAGTTGTTGTATCATTCTTGTTTGATATTAAAGTTTATTAAATTAATTGAAACTGTTTTTGATTATCCAATAATTTTTGGGTTGGTTACTTTTGTGGGAGGCGCAGTGGCCTAATGGTTAGTGTGCTGAACTACTGATCAAAATGCAAGCAGTCGGGGTTCGAGCTCTGGTGCGGCGTTTTGTTCTTGGGCAGGAAACGTAACTCTCATGGTGTCTCACTTCACCCAGGTGTTTAATGAAATGGAAACTGGCAAATTGACTGCTAGGGGGTAACCCTGCAATAGACTTGCATTCCATCCAGGGGGAATAGAAACACTTCTAGTTAAATGCTAAGGAAACCGGGATAAGCTTCAGCCTGATGGGCAAGTTAGCTCATATGCAGACTCTTCCTATTATCTTCTTGATTACCACTGATTTATACACCATATAACACTCTGACCGACAGTTTGACAATAAATATAGCCGCATATATATGCCAATTCTACTTTCGTAATTTTCATCGTCTTAGCAGTAGTCACACGCGCCTGTAGGCGCCTATTTTTTTTATTTGTTGTCGAGATTATACGCTGTTGTTATTCAATATTCGTTTCACAAGAACTTCTGTTGCTCGCATTTCCCAAATCACTGTTTAAGAAATTGCCCATTCCGTAACAGGGTCATTCTTACTTTTCTTTAAAAATTACTAGGAAAGCAAGAATGTCATAGAACGGTTTTATACTAGTAAAAATACCTGTCAGACAAAAATTCAACTGTTTGTGTTATCTGGCTGTTTTCACAAATATGCAAATTTAGGAATTCTTAAAGTGCCTATCTTTAACTATTCTCATTCATAATTATGACGCGGAATTCAGAAGTGCGTGGATTACATAACCCCATTTGTTTATAGATAGTTGTGTTAGGTAATGCTTAATCACCACGTGCACAATCGCCGTATTTAAAGATCCCTTTGCTTAGTTTCGGGGCATTTCGAAAGAGATACGCAAGCCGGGAAGTCCGGGCGAATTTTCTTATACTCTCGCGCTACGTCGCCGAAGCCCAACCACGTGCTTTAGTTTGTTTCGTCGTTTATTTTCTCAAGTTCATGGCTGTACCTACCCTGCCTCTGCTGTTTAACTAGAAGATTTACACTGCATGTCCATTCTCTGCCGCTTCGCAAGTTCCACATCATGCCGGAGTAGCGGGACAACGGGTACAGCAATAGTTTACTCGGTATTTTAAAACATTTTTATGTGTTTTTCTTTTTCGCTTGCTTATTCGTTTGTTTATCCCGTAGTGTGTTTTATATCTACGTAGTTCTGTTTATAGCAATTTATTACCATATGTGTTACGGCTGTAGTAGCTTACGTTCGCTCGTGTGTCGAGCAAAGATTGGCAAACGCCGTGTGTCGGCTGTAGTAGCTAAAACGTTCGCTCGTGTGTCGAGCAGAGATTGGTAGACGCCGGCGCCGTGTGTCGGCTGCCCGGTCGGCTGTAGTAGCTATAAACGTTCGCTCGTGTGTCGAGCAGAGATTGGTAGACGCCGTGTGTCGGCTGTAGTAGCTAAAACGTTCGCTCGTGTTTCGAGCAGGCACTGGCAGACGCCGGGTGTCGGCTGGTAATGGCTTAACCGTTTGCTCGTGTGTCGAGCAGAGACTGGCAGAGGCCGTATGTCGGCTACAGCTAAAACGTTCGCTCGTGTGTCGAGCTGAAATTTGCAGATGCCGTGTGTCGTGTGTCGAGCAGAAACTGTCAGATGCGTTTGTCGGCTGTAGCTAAAACGTTCGCTCGTGTGTCGAACAGAAATTGTCAGATGCCGTGTGTCGGCTTTACGTTGCTCAATGTTTGCTCTTGCGTTTAGCACAATTTGTTACACGCCGTGTCGGTTTTAGTCTAAAGGTTGGCTCGTGGGTCGAGCTTAGTTGGCAGGAGCCTTGTGTCGGTTTTGTTTAAAGTTTGAACTGTGTATTGTGGGTATTTGGCAACAATCATGTATCGACCATTCCGGGGGGGGGGGGCACCCTGTATTTTAACTGTTAGTGTGCTAAGTGTTTCGTTACGGTATATCTGGCTGGAATTGTTTTGCTTGCATGTCAAGAAAATCAAGTAGTTGCCGATTGATGGACATTTGTTTCAGAGCTTACTGGTGTCAGTAAGAGTGTTAATGGGCTTAGGTTTAAAGTGTTTACGAGTTGGTTACGTAAGGTTTGTTACGTAACCCATCCCAGTGCGGAACTTTATTGGACAGGTATCACGCATGTTTGTTTTATGGATCTGTGTATCTCTGTAGGTTCAGTGTTTAAATTTTCAAAGCTCGCCGGTTGGCCGTTTTCATCCACGGAGTTTAATGTTTTATCCACGTTTTTACACTAACAACGTGGGATATATGGAAGTTATGTTTATCCTTTATTTTTCCCCAAGCTAGAAGTTTTAAAATTAAAATTCATAATATTATAAAAAAGATAATTTTAAACAGTCCACCCCCTCCACTGGCCTTGTCGCGATCAGAAGGGTAATCTCAGTTACGCCGTATAATCCGTTTACGACGGATTCCTGGTCCGGCTTGGCTAGTGGGGTTTTTTCCCTTTGTTCATTTTTCGTTTGTTGTCTTACGTTTTCCTTTCTGTAACAACAATGGTTTTAATCTGCCCGCCTTAGGTATTGGCGATTTCTTGAATGAGTTTTTTTCTTTAATCTCCTACTCTTATTATAAGCCACGATCGAAATACATGCTATGGTGTAGGGAAGTAACCCCACTAGCCTGGCCGGGTCTCTCGCATACCGGTTGGGGTTTGAGGGGATTTTTGAGTTTTGGGGAGAAGGTGTATTTTTGGGGTACTCTTTCCTATAAATGTGAAGATCTTTTGAGTTTGTACTGAAGCAGCAAGGTGCGTGAGCAGCCGAAGGCCACAATCTTTCCCCATACCTTATCCACGCCGGACAATGAGCGGCATAATTAATGAGTGAGAATGGTATACTATTCTCATTCATAATTATGACGCGGAATTCAGAAGTGCGTGGATTACATAACCCCATTTGTTTATAGATAGTTGTGTTAGGTAATGCTTAATCACCACGTGCACAATCGCCGTATTTAAAGATCCCTTTGCTTAGTTTCGGGGCATTTCGAAAGAGATACGCAAGCCGGGAAGTCCGGGCGAATTTTCGACCCTCCCACCTCCCCTTCGGCGACGTAATAGACAACTATAGTGCTTTCTCACCCTGTCACTCATTGCCTCGGCCACAATCTTTCCCCATACCTTATCCACGCCGGACAATGAGCGGCATAATTAATGAGTGAGAATGGTATACTATTTCACGCTTAAAGATTCCTCTAAATCTTTTCGCCTACCTTTAGGACAAACGAAGTTTTGTGTCTCCAAGCAGAATGCTCGTTATCAGCAATAAAAGTCGAAGAGATACAGAAGCTCGAGTAAAATTCTAACTGCTGTGAAATGAACATCGTTTGAGCTTGACGTGTATTTATAGATTGCTCATTTAACAGCAAATAATCGGGAGAAACATGAAAGGGTTACAGTCGTTTATAATAAGCAGTTTTCAGGTATTCTTTGCTTATCATAAACAAATACATGATCTTTGCCAAAGATATGGCGATTTTTGAGCGTACGATCGTTTCTCCAAATTTTTATGTCGGCAACTTTATTTTATTTGTTGTCGAGATTATACGCTGTTGTTATTCAAGTATTCGTTTCACAAGAACTTCTGTTGCTCGCATTTCCCAAATCACTGTTTAAGAAATTGCCCATTCCGTAACAGGGTCATTCTTACTTTTTCTTTAAAAATTACTAGGAAAGCAAGAATGCCATAGAACGGTTTTATACTAGTGAAAATACCTGTCAGACATAACTTCAACTGTTTGTGTTATCTGGCTGTTTTCACAAATATGCAAATTTAGGAATTCTTAATTATAAAGTGCCTATCTTTAACTATTTCACGCTTAAAGATTCCTCTAAATCTTTTCGCCTACCTTTTGGCCAAACGAAGTTTTGTGTCTCCAGGCAGAATGCTCGTTATCAGCAATGAAAGTCGAAGATGATACAGAAGCTCGAGTAAAATTCTAACTACTGTGAAATGAACATCGTTTGAGCTTGACGTGCATTTATAGATTGCGCTCGAGCTCCGTTAATTAAGTTTATTCATTTGGCGATCAGATAAAAATCAATGAATAATCAGAGTTATTAAAGTCCATTTCTAAGCACGAGAGACACGGAAGTTTGTTTCAAAAGCATTTATGCATAGAAATACCGGTTTATTTTTGAGCGGGAAATCTGCATTTATAATAGCTGGGAGTTTGGGGTGTTTTTTGGTGCTGTTTTTTTTTTTGAGGGGGCTCGGGGGAGGGAAGGGGGGTGTGGAAGTGGTGCCTTCGTATCCTCTTTTGTTCTTTTACACAGTGGCCTGAATTTGGAACCGTTCGGGGAATGGATTATCAATTACTCTTCGTTATGCCATGTCACCCCTTAATGTGGGAGCGCCGCGCCTCAATTCACGATAAAAAATTTATGGCCGCCCGGTCCATTTATGTAGTTCTCCGCCAGGTCTCTCAATAGGCAGGTTACGAGCCTAGTGGCCCATCCGGCCGGAGCTCATACCGGTTTCTGCAACGTGAAGCGACAACGAGTATTTTTTACTCCACCCGGATGGGATGCTATTCCATCGCAGGGTTACCTCCCTTCCCGAAAAGCTAAAGATTGACTGGTAATCATTTTTTAACCTGGGTAAGGAAAGGGACTCTGGGAGTTGAGAGGCTTTCCAAAGAACTTAACGCATTGTCCCCCAAAAGCTCTATCCAGGACTGTTTGGTCCAGAGTCCAGCGCAGTGACCATTATTAGGCCATCACGCTCCCCAACCGTGAAAGAAAGTACAAAAATCTGCTTGTATAAGCCCTGGGGTTGTACAGTTTGGTACGAAATGTGGGCTTTTAAATGTGTTAATTAAGTTTATTCATTTGGCGATCAGATAAAAATCAATGAATGATCAGAGTTATTAAAGTCCATTTCTAAGCACGAGAGACACGGAAGTTTGTTTCAGAAGCATTTATGCATAGAAATACCGGTTTATTTTCTTGATATTATTGACTGACGCGCTTAAAAAATACTCGGCTTCTAGCGGTAAATCTGCATTTATAATAGCTGGGAGTTTGGGGGTTTTTTTTTTGGTGTTGTTGTAGGAAGGCGGGGGGAGGGGGTGGAAGTGGTGCCTCCGAATCCTCTTTAGATCTCTGACACAGTGGTCTGAATGTTGAACAAAAGAGCTCATCTGTTAATAAGCATAATGCGAGCTGATTTTGAAAACATGACTTTACGTTTGTGTCATCAGTAATTATCGTGTTCGAAGAAGGCGTGGCTTACTCGCGGCAAGAACAACATAACAGTGAAGCTAACACATTTTCCTCATTGATTTGAAATGAATTTCGAATCAATTCTTTTTAGGGCAAGTTAAAAGATACAAATGTTTTTCGTCCAGATTTTTACAAAAAAAGCAGGTGAGAACTTGGCTGTTTTTGTTATCTCGGACTTTTTTTTATTAAAGTCGAACCTCTCGAGCTCCATAAGGACACCTCTCGTGATGCGTCATGACTTACATCAGGTATGTCCTTATCGCCGACCTAGCTAGGTGAAGAAAGGGACTACCGTAATTACTCGAAAGGGACTACCGTAAATTACTCGAATTTAATAAGCGCCGCGGCGCTTATTAAATTTTTTACGCCTCCAGTGTGGCGCTTATTCGAGGGCGGCGCTTATTAAAAAGTTTGACGCCACAAAGAATCTAATCCTTTACATTTATTAAAATAGGGTCCCCTGATTGCCAAAAGTCGTCTCTTGCTGAAGATTGTACTAAAGAATGTTCAATAGAAAAACTGAGCGGTAAAACAAGCACTTTGAACTTCAGAACGTCGCTTTTGATGGAAAGAAATGTCCAAGTTTGTTTAAGAGTTGCTTTGTAGTTCTGTTTCTAGTTAAACAGATTTCCTTGAATTAGCGCCGCATCGGGACTGCGGCGCCGGGGGCGGCGCTTATTCGAGGGCGGCGCTTATTCGGGGGCAGCGCTTATTCGAGTAGATACGGTATGATAGTTCTTCTTTCCGAAGAACTCAACGCAATATCCCCCCAAAGCTCGAACCGGGATTTAAAAGTCTCAAAAAAGTGTTAATATGAATTGTAAATCCACTCATAGCGGTCTGGCCTTACTAAAACCTGAGAGAGAAAAGACAGTGGGCAGATAAATGAAAGCTGTTCGAGAGTACGCTGTTGAGCAGATTCTGTGAAATTCCCCTTTTTATCCTTTTCTCTCATAAGCCCTCCCAATTCAAGGCCCATATATTTCTTCCAAGTCAACTGTCAAAGTTTAAGGCCACTTTTTTTCCTACCAGGTTACCGTCTTGAGAGTTTTAAATTTTATTAAATCTTGGTGACACTGTCCCTTTAATTCATTAATGTAATTCAAATCAGTTTATAAAAACGTTTTTCAGAAAACAAGAAGTTTTTTTAATTTCGCTTTAAGCTACCGCACCCCAACCACGGATATAAGACCTACCACATTTAAAAGCCCACATTTCGTACCAAACTGTACAACCCCAGGGCTTATACAAGCAGATTTTTGCACTTTCTTACACGGTTGGGGAGCGTGATGGCCTAACAATGGTCACTGCGCTGGACTCTGGACCAAACAGTCCTGGATAGAGCTTTTGGGGGACAATGCGTTAAGTTCTTTGGAAAGCCTCTCAACTCCCAGAGTCCCTTTCCTTACCCAGGTTAAAAAATGATTACCAGTCAATCTTTAGCTTTTCGGGAAGGGAGGTAACCCTGCGATGGAATAGCATCCCATCCGGGTGGAGTAAAAAATACTCGTTGTCGCTTCACGTTGCGGAAACCGGTATGAGCTCCGGCCGGATGGGCCACTAGGCTCGTAACCTGCCTATTGAGAGACCTGGCGGAGAACTACATAAATGGACCGGGCGGCCATAAATTTTTTATCGTGAATTGAGGCGCGGCGCTCCCACATTAAGGGGTGACATGGCATAACGAAGAGTAATTGATAATCAATTCCCCGAACTGTTCCAAATTCAGGCCACTGTGTAAAAGAACAAAAGAGGATACGAAGACACCACTTCCACACCCCCTCCCCCCCCCGAGCCCCCTCAAAAAAAAAAAACTACACCAAAAAACACCCCAAACTCCCAGCTATTATAAATGCAGATTTCCCGCTCAAAAATAAACCGGTATTTCTATGCATAAATGCTTCTGAAACAAACTTCCGTGTCTCTCGTGCTTAGAAATGGACTTTAATAACTCTGATCATTCATTGATTTTTATCTGATCGCCAAATGAATAAACTTAATTAACGGAGCTCGAGCGCAATCTATAAATACACGTCAAGCTCAAACGATGTTCATTTCACAGCAGTTAGAATTTTACTCGAGCTTCTGTATCATCTTCGACTTTCATTGCTGATAACGAGCATTCTGCCTGGAGACACAAAACTTCGTTTGGCCAAAAGGTAGGCGAAAAGATTTAGAGGAATCTTTAAGCGTGAAATAGTTAAAGATAGGCACTTTAAGAATTCCTAAATTTGCATATTTATGAAAACAGCCAGATAACACAAACAGTTGAAGGGAAGTGGTAGTGGTAATAGTCAGTGTCTGAAAAAGACGCCGTTGCCTAGGGGAAAATTTATGGGAAAATAAAAACGCGATTACTAAGTTTCTCCCCCAAGTCACATCCCTAAATATTACTGCATTTAGAGAGTAAGCCACATCAGCTCTAGCTGATTTTCATGCGGACCTCTATCCAGATCGAATTGGAATTTGGAAACGCTGTTTTTTCTATGGAGAACCCGGACAAAAACCCTTGAAGTAAGGCGAAAACCTACAACAAACTGAAACTAATTCGTTTACAATTCACAGAAACCACAGAGAGTAAATTTTACGGAAGTTATTTGACATCAGCAATTCCCATTTTGCGTGATAATTAGTAACGTCGCGTCATCCAGAAACGAATCCGTCCACGAAACTGATTACAGCAGTATGTCAGTATGCAGGATGCTTGTTACGTACATTGTTATGTGTCTTACCTTCCTCTAACTGACTTTCTAGTTCCTTGCACTTTGCCTCGGCAGCTGAAAGTTCTAGAAAAACATATGATAAAAAAACATTTTGGTGTCTTCTGTTTTACCTCACTCGCCAAAAATTCAATTTTATTAGCATATCTCCTGGTCTATCTATCTAGCAAATCTCCCAGGCCTCCGCGATCATCTTTAATGTTCTTTTAAAAAAATGTTCCGCGTTCACGCTTATCGTTTACCCTTAATGTCCGTCTAATGATTAGATGAACATCGTCATTTGTTGAAACTATCATCTATCAAGAACTACATAATAAGTCTTGTACTTAAAATATAATTGATAACCATTTACATGTCTTAATTGTCATAGTCTATAAGATTCGAACTTTGGTCGGACACCGTACCTCACCGATTTCGCTGAAATTTGGCATGCAGTCTTGTTTTAGGGTCCTAACTACCAAATGGATATTAAAAAGTTTCAATTCTTTTTATTTTGGAAAATATCGAGAAGGCCGATTTGAAGCGTCCGTGACGGCCCGCCAACATGGCGGATCGAAGGTGTTCTTGTTAGTTCGACACTGAACCTGCCGTCACAGTTTCTCGATCATACTTGGCATAGTTATAAGAACTATCTTTCTTCTTTCTATATATCAAAATAGATTTGGCAAATGTTGAGTTTGGATGATCAACGGCCAAGAAGTTCGAAGATATGTTAACGATGTTTTGAACAGTCTCAAATTTACTACAAAATGAAAGGCTAATAACTCCACTGTTATCTCGATTTAGAAGTAGCCATTTACCATGAACAAAGCTTGTTCATTGGTGAATTGATTCCATTAATAAAAAAATTGGGGAAATGTAACCGTTAAGAATAAAAACTTATGGAACCTCTAGTAAATTGGCCATTTCAGCGCCAATTCAGCGGATCAGCTCATTTAACAGCAAATAATCGGGAGAAACATGAAAGGGTTACAGTCGTTTATAATAAGCAGTTTCCATGTATTCTTAGCTTATCTGAAACAAATACATGATCTTTGCCAAAGATATGGCGATTTTTGAGCGTACGATCGTTTCTCCAAATTTTTATGTCGGCAACTTTTATTTGTTGTCGAGATTATACGCTGTTGTTTAATATTCAATATTCGTTTCACAAGAACTTCTGTTGCTCGCATTTCCCAATCACTGTTTAAGAAATTGCCCATTCCGTAACAGGGTCATTCTTACTTTTCTTTAAAAATTACTAGGAAAGCAAGAATGTCATAGAACGGTTTTATACTAGTAAAAATACCTGTCAGACAAAAATTCAACTGTTTGTGTTATCTGGCTGTTTTCACAAATATGCAAATTTAGGAATTCTTAAAGTGCCTATCTTTAACTATTTCACGCTTAAAGATTCCTCTAAATCTTTTCGCCTACCTTTAGGACAAACGAAGTTTTGTGTCTCCAAGCAGAATGCTCGTTATCAGCAATAAAAGTCGAAGAGATACAGAAGCTCGAGTAAAATTCTAACTGCTGTGAAATGAACATCGTTTGAGCTTGACGTGTATTTATAGATTGCTCATTTAACAGCAAATAATCGGGAGAAACATGAAAGGGTTACAGTCGTTTATAATAAGCAGTTTTCAGGTATTCTTTGCTTATCTTAAACAAATACATGATCTTTGCCAAAGATATGGCGATTTTTGAGCGTACGATCGTTTCTCCAAATTTTTATGTCGGCAACTTTATTTTATTTGTTGTCGAGATTATACGCTGTTGTTATTCAAGTATTCGTTTCACAAGAACTTCTGTTGCTCGCATTTCCCAAATCACTGTTTAAGAAATTGCCCATTCCGTAACAGGGTCATTCTTACTTTTTCTTTAAAAATTACTAGGAAAGCAAGAATGCCATAGAACGGTTTTATACTAGTGAAAATACCTGTCAGACATAACTTCAACTGTTTGTGTTATCTGGCTGTTTTCACAAATATGCAAATTTAGGAATTCTTAATAAAGTGCCTATCTTTAACTATTTCACGCTTAAAGATTCCTCTAAATCTTTTCGCCTACCTTTTGGCCAAACGAAGTTTTGTGTCTCCAGGCAGAATGCTCGTTATCAGCAATGAAAGTCGAAGAGATACAGAAGCTCGAGTAAAATTCTAACTACTGTGAAATGAACATCGTTTGAGCTTGACGTGCATTTATAGATTGCGCTCGAGCTCCGTTAATTAAGTTTATTCATTTGGCGATCAGATAAAAATCAATGAATGATCAGAGTTATTAAAGTCCATTTCTAAGCACGAGAGACACGGAAGTTTGTTTCAGAAGCATTTATGCATAGAAATACCGGTTTATTTTTGAGCGGGAAATCTGCATTTATAATAGCTGGGAGTTTGGGGTGTTTTTTGGTGCTGTTTTTTTTGAGGGGGCTCGGGGGAGGGAAGGGGGGTGTGGAAGTGGTGCCTTCGTATCCTCTTTTGTTCTTTTACACAGTGGCCTGAATTTGGAACCGTTCGGGGAATGGATTATCAATTACTCTTCGTTATGCCATGTCACCCCTTAATGTGGGAGCGCCGCGCCTCAATTCACGATAAAAAATTTATGGCCGCCCGGTCCATTTATGTAGTTCTCCGCCAGGTCTCTCAATAGCCAGGTTACGAGCCTAGTGGCCCATCCGGCCGGAGCTCATACCGGTTTCCGCAACGTGAAGCGACAACGAGTATTTTTTACTCCACCCGGATGGGATGCTATTCCATCGCAGGGTTACCTCCCTTCCCGAAAAGCTAAAGATTGACTGGCAATCATCATTTTTTAACCTGGGTAAGGAAAGGGACTCTGGGAGTTGAGAGGCTTTCCAAAGAACTTAACGCATTGTCCCCCAAAAGCTCTATCCAGGACTGTTTGGTCCAGAGTCCAGCGCAGTGACCATTATTAGGCCATCACGCTCCCCAACCGTGAAAGAAAGTACAAAAATCTGCTTGTATAAGCCCTGGGGTTGTACAGTTTGGTACGAAATGTGGGCTTTTAAATGTGTTAATTAAGTTTATTCATTTGGCGATCAGATAAAAATCAATGAATGATCAGAGTTATTAAAGTCCACTTCTAAGCACGAGAGACACGGAAGTTTGTTTCAGAAGCATTTATGCATAGAAATACCGGTTTATTTTCTTGATATTATTGACTGACGCGCTTAAAAAATACTCGGCTTCTAGCGGTAAATCTGCATTTATAATAGCTGGGAGTTTGGGGTTTTTTTTTGGTGTTGTTGTAGGAAGGCGGGGGGAGGGGGTGGAAGTGGTGCCTCCGAATCCTCTTTAGATCTCTGACACAGTGGTCTGAATGTTGAACAAAAGAGCTCATCTGTTAATAAGCATAATGCGAGCTGATTTTGAAAACATGACTTTACGTTTGTGTCATCAGTAATTATCGTGTTCGAAGAAGGCGTGGCTTACTCGCGGCAAGAACAACATAACAGTGAAGCTAACACATTTTCCTCATTGATTTGAAATGAATTTCGAATCAATTCTTTTTAGGGCAAGTTAAAAGATACAAATGTTTTTCGTCCAGATTTTTACAAAAAAAGCAGGTGAGAACTTGGCTGTTTTTGTTATCTCGGACTTTTTTTTATTAAAGTCGAACCTCTCGAGCTCCATAAGGACACCTCTCGTGATGCGTCATGACTTACATCAGGTATGTCCTTATCGCCGACCTAGCTAGGTGAAGAAAGGGACTACCGTAATTACTCGAATAAGCGCCACGGCGCTTATTAAATTTTTTACGCCTCCAGTGCGGCGCTTATTCGAGGGCGGCGCTTATTAAAAAGTTTGACGCCACAAAGAATCTAATCCTTTACATTTATTAAAATAGGGTCCCCTGATTGCCAAAAGTCGTCTCTTGCTGAAGATTGTACTAAAGAATGTTCAATAGAAAAACTGAGCGGTAAAACAAGCACTTTGAACTTCAGAACGTCGCTTTTGATGGAAAGAAATGTCCAAGTTTGTTTAAGAGTTGCTTTGTAGTTCTGTTTCTAGTTAAACAGATTTCCTTGAATAAGCGCCGCATCGGGACTGCGGCGCCGGGGGCGGCGCTTATTCGAGGGCGGCGCTTATTCGGGGGCAGCGCTTATTCGAGTAGATACGGTATGATAGTACAGAGGCTTTCAGAAGAACTCAACGCAACATCCCCCTAAAGCTCGAACCGGGATTTAAAAGTCTCAAAAAAGTGTTAATATGAATTGTAAATCCACTCATAGCGGTCTGGCCTTACTAAAACCTGAGAGAGAAAAGACAGTGGGCAGATAAATGAAAGCTGTTCGAGAGTACGCTGTTGAGCAGATTCTGTGAAATTCCCCTTTTTATCCTTTTCTCTCATAAGCCCTCCCAATTCAAGGCCCATATATTTCTTCCAAGTCAACTGTCAAAGTTTAAGGCCACTTTTTTTCCTACCAGGTTACCGTCTTGAGAGTTTTAAATTTTATTAAATCTTGGTGACACTGTCCCTTTAATTCATTAATGTAATTCAAATCAGTTTATAAAAACGTTTTTCAGAAAACAAGAAGTTTTTTTAATTTCGCTTTAAGCCACCGCACCCCAACCACGGATATAAGACCTACCACATTTAAAAGCCCACATTTCGTACCAAACTGTACAACCCCAGGGCTTATACAAGCAGATTTTTGCACTTTCTTACACGGTTGGGGAGCGTGATGGCCTAACAATGGTCACTGCGCTGGACTCTGGACCAAACAGTCCTGGATAGAGCTTTTGGGGGACAATGCGTTAAGTTCTTTGGAAAGCCTCTCAACTCCCAGAGTCCCTTTCCTTACCCAGGTTAAAAAATGATTACCAGTCAATCTTTAGCTTTTCGGGAAGGGAGGTAACCCTGCGATGGAATAGCATCCCATCCGGGTGGAGTAAAAAATACTCGTTGTCGCTTCACGTTGCGGAAACCGGTATGAGCTCCGGCCGGATGGGCCACTAGGCTCGTAACCTGCCTATTGAGAGACCTGGCGGAGAACTACATAAATGGACCGGGCGGCCATAAATTTTTTATCGTGAATTGAGGCGCGGCGCTCCCACATTAAGGGGTGACATGGCATAACGAAGAGTAATTGATAATCAATTCCCCGAACTGTTCCAAATTCAGGCCACTGTGTAAAAGAACAAAAGAGGATACGAAGACACCACTTCCACACCCCCTCCCCCCCCCCCCGAGCCCCCTCAAAAAAAAAAAAAAAAACTACACCAAAAAACACCCCAAACTCCCAGCTATTATAAATGCAGATTTCCCGCTCAAAAATAAACCGGTATTTCTATGCATAAATGCTTCTGAAACAAACTTCCGTGTCTCTCGTGCTTAGAAATGGACTTTAATAACTCTGATCATTCATTGATTTTTATCTGATCGCCAAATGAATAAACTTAATTAACGGAGCTCGAGCGCAATCTATAAATACACGTCAAGCTCAAACGATGTTCATTTCACAGCAGTTAGAATTTTACTCGAGCTTCTGTATCATCTTCGACTTTCATTGCTGATAACGAGCATTCTGCCTGGAGACACAAAACTTCGTTTGGCCAAAAGGTAGGCGAAAAGATTTAGAGGAATCTTTAAGCGTGAAATAGTTAAAGATAGGCACTTTAAGAATTCCTAAATTTGCATATTTATAAAAACAGCCAGATAACACAAACAGTTGAAGGGAAGTGGTAGTGGTAATAGTCAGTGTCTGAAAAAGACGCCGTTGCCTAGGGGAAAATTTATGGGAATATAAAAACGCGATTACTAAGTTTCTCCCCCAAGTCACATCCCTAAATATTACTGCATTTAGAGAGTAAGCCACATCAGCTCTAGCTGATTTTCATGCGGACCTCTATCCAGATCGAATTGGAATTTGGAAACGCTGTTTTTTCTATGGAGAACCCGGACAAAAACCCTCGAAGTAAGGCGAAAACCTACAACAAACTGAAACTAATTCGTTTACAATTCACAGAAACCACAGAGAGTAAATTTTACGGAAGTTATTTGACATTGAATTTCTTGCAATTCCCATTTTGCGTGATAATTAGTAACGTCGCGTCATCCAGAAACGAATCCGTCCACGAAACTGATTACAGCAGTATGTCAGTATGCAGGATGCTTGTTACGTACATTGTTATGTGTCTTACCTTTCTCTAACTGACTTTCTAGTTCCTTGCACTTTGCCTCGGCAGCTGAAAGTTCTAGAAAAACATATGATAAAAAAACATTTTGGTGTCTTCTGTTTTACCTCACTCGCCAAAAATTCAATTTTATTAGCATATCTCCTGGTCTATCTATCTAGCAAATCTCCCAGGCCTCCGCGATCATCTTTAATGTTCTTTTAAAAAAATGTTCCGCGTTCACGCTTATCGTTTACCCTTAATGTCCGTCTAATGATTAGATGAACATCGTCATTTGTTGAAACTATCATCTATCAAGAACTACATAATAAGTCTTGTACTTAAAATATAATTGATAACCATTTACATGTCTTTTAAGACATGTAAATGGTTATCAATTATATTTTAAAGCTTAAAAGCTTTACGCTGAAAGCCGTGATAAGCGACTTACCTCTAATATTTTAGCGCATGGCCGCTTACCGTGCGAGAGCCCATTCTCGTGACGACCAGCTCTAATAACGGTCATTTTTTGAGAATTGCCGGGATGTTCGCTTGCGATGGTTTAGACTGTATCTCGAACAGATGCACTAGTTGGCTGATTCATCAAAGCATGCAAGGCCGTTACGCCTACTCCCCAGAAGAGTAAGCGACCACAGAGGGATGTCTGAAATTCAGGCTAAGGGGTTACATGTAAAATCTTAAGAAAAGGGAAGCAGGATTTCTACTATTGGTTTGTCAAAAGGGTGTCATATTTCTATAAGAGGTAAACGGAAGGGTTACTTTTTCTGTCAAAAATTATGGCCGCGGCCGCACTTGGCGACTTAACCAATAATCAATTAAAATTAACCGGGTTAAAGGTTAGCGGTTCCCATGAAAATTAATCGAAGTACAATGGATTTTTTTAACTGGGTTAGGTTAATTCTAACTACCTTTCTGGGTCGTTTTAACCATGTTAGTGGTTTCTTATCAGATTCAACTATTGGTCGCGGCCGCACTTGGCGAATTAACCGAGTTATTTCCAATTAATCAATTAAAATTAACCGGGTTTAAAAATGTCTAGTGCAGCCGCGTATTTGGAGAGTTAACCGACTCTTAACCAGGTTAGCGGTTCCCATGGAAGTTAATCAAAGAACAAAAGTTTTGTTAGTGGTTTCTTATCAGATTCAACTATTGTTAATATTTGTCAAATGTGTCAATCATCTCCATGTAAAAGAAGATATTCTTTGCCATCACACGCAAACATGGCGTTCGGACACAATTCGTGGCTTAATTCAATAATTCCCCTTGCTATTAGGAAACTCTAGAACCACCAGAGAAATGCGGATTTTTTGGCTCAGACAGGGCTCTCATGGTTTCTGATGATCTCTTCCGTCTCTTCGCCGATTCCTTGGAAAAACGTGCACTTGAAGGTCTTGAAGGCGATTTCGATATGGTTTTGAACCTTAGAACGACTGCTGAAGATCAACATATTCGAAACAACTGGGCTTGAAATTTGCGTAGAACGCATTCGAAAGAAATAGAACGGTGTAAACCGAGATATAGAATGCATTGAAATAAATCTTTTAGCAGGAGAAGAAATGAGCAAGAAATAGAATGATCATGAAAGCCGGCCGTTTTTGCTTGTTTTCAAATAGCTTAATCATGACACTTCAGTCTGGTCTGATCGTAATTTAATGCGGCCGCTAAAAATATTCAACCGAGTTAGTAAGGGTAACCATACTTTAACCGAGTTAAGTTTTGTGGAATTTTTTAACCGGGTTTCTAAAAAATTAACCCAGTCAACTCTCTAAGTGCGGCCGCGGCCATATATAAATGTGGAAGGGTTTGAACCTCAGGGCAACTTAGTTGAGTAAGTAACTTCCACCCCCCTCCCCTCCGCCACCACCACCACTCCCATATATGTAATACCTACCTTCTCTTAGAAGAAGGCAAGCCAAAAACGGTTGAGTTTTTTCCAACGCTTTCACGAACACTTCATATGCACGTGGTCCCCTGTTGGGTAGTATCGACAGAAGTTGTTCACTCCTGCCTCTCGGTGTGGGATCGATATTTCTAATTCTTTCTTGAAGATGAAAAGTCAGCACTTCGTTCTGTATCAAATGTCGGAAAACATCAGTTGGTTCCAGGTCTTCTACGAGTGCCTCATGGCACTTAATGAGTATCTTCCTGTGCCTCTTTTCCATCCCAGTAATTTTTTGCAGTCTCTTGAATGATGACCTGTCAAAGTAGAAGACATTTTCTTTAAGTTTCCGATGTGGCGTTTCTGAGATCTGAGATAGTTTCTGAGTTTCTGAGATCGTTTCTGAGATCGGAGAAGAGTAGTTTTGGGCACTGGGAAAAGAAGCTGACAGAAAAATATTTTGCATCAAAGGTGACAGAGGAATTTTCTAGTTACGCACTCACTAAGTTACTTGATGGGAGACTGAACGTATTTTGGGATTTATGTTTATCGCTTGTGGTCTGCAAAATGGCTAGAATCAGTAATCTCTCGTCCTTCTGATTTTATCAACACTGTTCAATGTCCTATATTTTAGCGAATTTTTCTTAGGTCGGTCGACTTCCGCAACCAACCCCCGGTGCTTCGCGCTTGCTGTTTGAAAAATAGTTAGGCTGTGAACAGTCTAACGATTTGCAATTATTCACTTTCTTGAAAGGGAAGTCAGTCGTAGTTGCGGTCTATGCAATTATAGTCATAATAAGCATGCAAACTTCGTTGACAGAAGCATTGTCTTCAAGTGACAGGTTGACGCCTCTCCAATGACTAAGCCAGTTGATTTGGTTATTGCCGAATAATTAAATCTTATGAATATTGATCGGAAACAAAACGCTTCCTTACATTCCTTTCCGTACAATTATTCCTCAAGCTCATCTTTTTAGTCAATCGATCGAAGGGCTCGTATTTGAATTGACCGTCTCCCTTGGCATGGAGGGCATAATAAACATCCATTGCTAATTGTTCAGATTGTCTGTTAAATGTGATATCAGTGAATGTCTGGTTCAGAATCGAAAGGAATCACTGTATGTACAGTGAAGTTTAAAGACCTCCGTTAAATAGGAAAGCATCAAGCACTCGATCCTCTGCAGTATTATATTTATGAACAAGTGACAAGCTCTTTAGATATGCTACTTTACTCCACTGCAAGGCCCCGGGGTGACTCTCCGAAAATTTCGGTGCGGGTGTGTGCGCGCTTCCTTAAAATAATTGATTTTCCATTTCTATGTCAGACCCGATCGAAATATTGATACTGTACTTTACCTTACACCAGACCTTACCCAGTCCATTGCGTGACTGGAGTGCATCAGGTAGCGCATGGGACGTGTACAAATCAAAAGTGGCTAAACAATTTCAAGTTTGCACGATAAAGCAAAATACTTATTTTCGTATAAGTTCATTCCGTTAAGAAATATTCACAACCCGTTAATTTACTTAAGATACCTTACTGATTAACTGTGTTTAAACCACGATGTAGTATCGGTAGACAATGCAATGTCCTCGCTCTCTTTCGGTTGGAAATGATCAGTTCTGTCGTATTTTAAGTTGCTTTCTGACTCTCAGTGTAAGATCGCGTCTCCTTTTGCACACTAAACAATTTGAACTTGATAAATTCAATGAGCAGTATACAGTCGAAACACGACCAATTAAACAAAATAAGCACTACAGGTATGAAAGAAATTTACGCACTAACCCTTAAGGGATACTTCATATCATAGTGAAAAGCACAGATTTACGCTATCAGTTACTTGTAAACCATTATAATTCACAGAGTTATTAGTGGCGTAAAGTCGATAAAACGCTACTTACCTTTTAATATTTAAAGGAACATGATGAAGCGATGTTGGTAACCCTGGCTTGATTTAGCAGTTGAGTATTATGAAAAAGTCAATAAAGGAAGTAAAGGAAGGAAGGCAAGGAAGTAAACCGTACGCGAAATAAGAAACCCAAGCGTCAGTTCAAGTGTAATCGAAGCTTACAATGCACTGCTATTTTGCCTTAAGCGTCACCTTGCTTCCGATTTCAGGTATATCGTTGTCGTGCAATGCATTAATTATTGAAGATGTTTTTTTGTGCGGTTTACACGACGTATAACCCGCGTAATGTCAACTTGAGCGACTGTCACATGGATTACTAAATATATTTGTTTTAGGCAGCCTAGGTACAGAGGTACACCTACAATCAGTGTCAAAATGTTGGCGCAGTTGCTGTTTTTCTCACTTGTAACATAAAGAAGTTAAGTAATTTCCCCTCTCCCCCTTTGCAATGTTGCGTAGCATGCAAAAAAAATAATGCCTGCAATTGCTGCTTACTTTTGCTCACAAACTGAAACGTACTGCACGGGGAGTTTGGGCACATTTCACTATCCAACATTGAAGCAGCGGGAGGGGGTGGGTGGGCCAACGACTTTTGTCACTGATTGTATTGAGAGTCCTGAGACGAAAAAACACTTGCATTAATCCAATTGGCCCAAAACTTGCCTTCTGTATAAATCTCAAGCTAGAAATTCAGTTAAACGAAAAATTATATCACGTGACCACTTTCTGTCGTCACAGGGAGGGCATTGGCTGCAAGAATTTGATTTTTGTATATGACTAAATAAAACTGGCCCGTGAACAAGAGTCTGAAAAACTCCTCTTTGAAGGTAAATAGTGCAGTAATATAGTGATTATAAGTTACTCTTCGAACTTCTGGGACTTTTCTTAAGAAAAAAGCGAAATTTTTACAGTTTGAGAGACAAATTGTGGAAATATGCCACTATTTACCAACGGGTTACCATTGAGAATGACGTCATAATGGCAAATATCAACGGGTTACCATGGTAAACCGTAGATATTTGAAATTATATTTCTACCTTGATTTGATAAAAGGTGTCTTCCGAATTTTGACACAACACTATAGTTCTGAGCCATATTTCGGCAGAGAGCGTTGAATGAGGGCTAGTTTTAGCTCGAGGTGAACGTTGATTACTCTAATTTATATCTTTTCGAACCAAAAAGACTGCATTTACGGCATTTTGTTCAAATTATGAATTCTACAATTTAATTAACTTGTTTACAACATGAAATAGCATCAACTGAAAACCAACTTAAAAAGTGCTAGAGCGAGAGCTGAACTGAAGCTTTCTAAATCCATGCATGGTCTAAAATGAACTATCAGCAGGCGTTTTACATCGACGTTCGCTTCATTTTCAAGGAATTGGGGAATAAAATAACTAAACAATTCACGACTCAGCGAGACAATTCGATATGTTTCATGACAGTTCACGGCCGGAAACCACGCATATCGAGCTGCTTCTCGCTGAATGGACTTGTCTTTTTTGCTGCCCCTAAATAAGGTTAGTTTTCGGGCAATACAATTAGTATTAAAAAATGATACTAATAATAAAATAATTTATATAGCGCCATTCCTTGGACCTCAATGGCGCTTAACAATGTTAAAAACTCTATGTCTAAAATAACAAAAATAAAAAACAAGAAATCTAATTTACATGTAGCAGTCAACATGTAGTTTACCTTTTTTAGCTGTCCGATGAGCCTTGAATTTGGTTCTACATCTTTCTTACAGTTCTTAGTTGATAATTAGTTGGAAACCCGAAATGGCATAACTCACTTACAACGCCTCGGATCGACCTAAGAACCGAGATAATAACAGACATAACAACAAGATCTTCAGGTAAGTTGATTTTATTGTCAAAATATCATTATATTTCGCTACAATTTCGAAAGCGTTTTCTCCCATACAAACCCTTATAAATACGAACCATTGTAACACCACAACACCTCACGTTTCGCGTATTTCAAAAGAGTATTACGCCAAGTAAAAAAATGTTTCTCGTCCGGATTTTAATAAAAAGGCGAGCGGGCGGGCGCTTTTTGAGTCCACCTCTGAAGATCGGTTCAGTGCGACTTTACTCCACTGCAAGGCGCCGGGGTGGCTCTCCGAAAATTTAGGTGGGGGTATGTGGTGCGCGTCCTGAAACCCTTACCCCATTCAGACTAAACTATTTAATATTCCCTCGGTATGTCAGACCCGACCGAAATATTGATACGACTTTACCCAGTCCATTGCGTTACTGGAGTGCATCAGGCAGCGTATGGGGCGTGTACAAATCACGTTTGCATGGTTTTTTGGAGGGAACTCTGGCTGAGACATGACTTGAGATACGTTACGGCTTGATAGCATTTTTGTTATTTCTCGTGGGTGTATCTGTTAAATCTTTAGTGTGCAGTAAAACTATCATTTGCACATATGTTGTTTCAGTCTAATTTACTTTCGCTATGTTCCAGCAAAGTGTCCAAAATTGTCCAAAATAAGACAAAAAGTGTCCGAAAATTAAACATCCGAAAATTAAACGTCCGAAATTTTTTGCAATGTATGAAATGAAATACGAAGAAATATTGCTTCTATAGTGGTCAGCTGTGCAAAAAACAGACACTAAAAATAGCTGTTTTTCGTAAGTACCGAGATATACACATTACAAACGCCTTGAATAAAGATGATGAGAAGCAATCCTATTGGCAACCTAGGGAACGAGGTTGTCCTATTGGTTATACCACTTAAGTCTCGAATGAAAACAATCGTATCGGACTTTCCCATCCATTGAGTTGGCATTTAGTTGTCGCTGTAAATTTTAACATGGCTTCTAAGCGCCCGAAAGCTTTGGCCTTCATCAACTTTTCGTGAAAACGAAAGCTAATTATATAAGAATGGTCTCAAAACTTCCGTGGCGGATTGAGATCACCTTAATTCTGAAAAGCGACGAAGCAACATTTCCCGTCGACTGACTGCAGTTAAGTTTTTTTATCGACTTTTTCGTGAATAAAATCACTATTAATTCATTCATTCATTCAGCTGCGGGCTGCTGTTCGGCTGCGTAAAACATTTAATGGTCACTAAGGAATAAATTTTTTGTGCCATGGATGTAAACAAAATAATTTTTTTCCTCATTTACAGTGAACTCATTGTTTAATCGCATTTCTACTTGCTCTATAGACTACTAATGTAGAATTAAACTTGCAGTTAAAGGAGTTACGTCACGTGGATTTCGCAGATTTTTCATCTAAAGGAAGATACATTCTTAATTTACAAAGAGAAATCAAACCATGGCTATAAGTAGCGATGTTTTTAAGGCGCACAGAAACAACTTAAAAGTTTAGGCTTAATTTTTCAAGTTGTAATCCACTTCCTTCCTAGACACCTGCAGTCAAAGGCGCTTATTAACAGTTTCTAATATAGCAATTGTTACAACTTTAGTTTTGCAATTAATAATACAAATGGACCATTAATTTTAGGTTCTCTACTACACAAATATAAATTTCGAATGTTAAAAAATCTGTTAAAATCCGTGACAAAGCTCCTTTAAACTGAGTTAAGAAAGCCATAGTTAACAAGTTTTGCTTTTCGCCCCTGTGACGGCGATGTTATTTATTTTTCACTCAAGTTTGTAATATCAAAATGTAATAAACAAATTACTTCATGGTAGTTCGATGTGACAATTCCTATTCACTTAATTTGTTGTCGCTGCGCTCGCTCGTTCTGCTATTTTTCACAACTTGTGAATAACAATTGTACGCGCTCACTTTCCAAAAAGTATAATGTCTATTTACTTTGGACCGAATTAGCCATGATGTGCTCATATCTAAGAACGACCTCATAAAGGGTGTATTAGCAGATGCCCCCTTCTATGCACTAAGACCTACAATACCATGGTTATAATAACTTTATCCTGGTTAATCGACCAGCTTGTAATATAAATGTTTAAAGATGAATTCCAGTCCGTACTGCGCAATCTCGGCTGCAATGTTTATCGGAGCCCAACACGAAGGAATGTTTACAAGCAAAACTAAAAATTCCGCGACAAACTTACCTTTTTCTTCATTATTAACGCCAGATATCCTTGCAGAACAAAAAATAACGAGTAGAGGAACCTTGACGCTATTTCAAACCGACGTTTCAACTCATCGGAAATTCTTGAAGTAAACGAACTGTAATGGCGGACTAAAAAACTTCATGTATGCTGTCACCGAAGTGTAACGCTTCAACGAATTCAAAACAAAAACGAAAACAAACCCCGAGTCTGCGCAGTACGGACTGGAAATCAGCTTTAAAAATTAACTAAGCTGATAACAGTTTTCAGCACTTTCCAGCTCTCATGCTTTGATGGGTCAGTGCTTGAATAATTCAATAATAAACAATTGCGGTCACCACACACGTTTTAAATTGAGTTGCCATGGAAACCAGTGACGTTAAGAAAATAATCACAATTTTTGTCACTGATTGTGCATTTGTTTGATGCTATTCTTGTAGCAATAGCTGATAAATGTTTGTAGCACTGCCCATCAAAGTATGAGAGCTGGAAACTGTTGTCATCCTCATAAAAATCGTTAAATGATACAGTCAACTCTCGCCTTGCGGACACCCCGCTATTGCGGACACTCGCTATTACGGACAAAATCCAGATCCCCGGCGAAAGAGGTTTGACTGTAAATGACTCCCGCTAATACCGACTCTCGCTATAATGGACACTAAACGACGCCCCGACCGTGTCCGCTATAACGAGAGTTGACTGTACATTAAAGGTCGGGACACACTAGGCGACACGTCGCAGCGACAGGTCTCTGCGACAAGGCGCTTGTTTAGTGCACACGCAGCGACGAGTGGGAATGCGAACTAGTTTCCAATTCAATATGGCGAAAATACACGACGCTCTCTCATTGGTAAATTTATATTTTGTCGCAGACGTGTGCACACGCTCCGACAACGCTGCTTTCGCTCATTTTGTCGCTGCGATCAGTCGCACGAATTCATTTGTGCGACACATCGCAGCGACAAAATTCTCGGCCTGATCAATCGATGAAAATCGATGATCGGAAATCAATCAATCTATCGATATCAATCGATGAAGGTTAGTTAATTGATATATCGGCCAATCGATGACCAATCGATAGTCACAAATAAAATTTCCTTAATTAAATCGATTGTTATCGATATCTTGCGGCGTACTTGGGCATCCCCAGGATAATTCTACACAATATCCGGAAATAGATTTTCGTTATCCTAAAGCGACTGATCGTGAGCTGAGCGCACAATGTCTGAAGAAGCGGATAAAGCCGGGGATAAAGCAACGGACGTTACACTTGTTATTAAGTGCGTAGTCAAAGGCTACCATCTTCTCAAGTAACGTACCTATACGCCCGGGTATACGCTAGTGTAAATCTTGCCCCTTTTCTTAATAACGTTGTTTTTGCTGCATAACAGACATAACAATATATCACGAAAATGAATAAATGAGGTATTGATCGCTTTTAAGAGCCACATATTGAATCAAGCCAAATAAAAAAATCTCGATGATTTGGTAAGTGCAGAATGCAATATGGAACATTTGAAAGTATGATGTTTTATATATGATCGTGTTTATTTGCTTTATTTTACTTTCGGAAAAACTGTTCACAGGCTACTTGTATTCTTTCCCAGGTGTTCCTTACGCTAATCTTTGCAAACGTAACACGACACTTTTGTTCGTTTGTAACAAAATACTTTTGTCTTCCTTGAAAATGCGATAACATGAAACTTTTGTTTTTTGTTTGTTTTACGGCGGCATCGATGACATTTGTTTAATTTAATTAAGTTACGGTTTAGACTGCACGAAAGACGATACTCAAAAACTAAAGAAACAAATCTAATCAAAAAACACATTTTTCGACAGGTTTTTTAAAACGCAGTACAGCTAGGATATTTGTTTCCTGGTTATCAGGTGTTCACGCCGAAAACCC
>NC_135764.1:20923265-20961535 GCF_052425735.1 Oculina patagonica
GGCATCCGAGACCGGCCAAAAACAGGGCACAAGCACCAGTGCATCCTAGGCGTCGAGAAAGGAGCACGATTTTCATTCGTTTTTCACGTTCCACGGTACTCACACAAGCATCTCGACATTAGAAGATCGTCCTAAATGCAAACAAGAAGACACCAACTAGAGTCCTTATGCAAATCCCGTAATTCGATTGGCTGATCAACTCGCATAAGACAATTAGTTGCTGAAAATGAAGCGCGAATTTTAAAGAAGTCGCCCGCCATTCCATCGACTTCACGCTTGTGCGCAGTCTCGGAAGAGATTTAGAAAATTATCGACAAATGATGTTGATGGCTTTTTCCGATTTGAATACAATAAATTTGGGTGCGTAGTCTACAGTTTCGAGGCTTTTCACTACCTCAAAGAAAACTGTAATTTATAATCTTATTATTAAGGGGGGTCCTTCTTAACTACAGATCTAGAGCAGTTGCTAAAGATGGGTTTTTATTGCAAGCTATTTTGAAGTGTTCGGCAAGGCTTAATGGTGAATTTTGGGTGGGGAGGACAACTTCATTAAAAAAATGATATTGCGCGCGCGTAACTAGTGCCAGTCCCAAACGTTAAAATCCCTAAACGTTTGAGGGAAAGGTAGAGTTCCGATTTTTTTCAACGAAGTATATTCAACATACCCTTCTTTGTAATCGTTCGTATGGATTTTCCATATACATGTAAAAATGGGACGCTACTAAAGAAAGTCTGAAAATACGGGTCTTTTTTATGCCATAACTAATAATAATGCAAATTTCATAAAAAAACATACGAAGCATTACGCGCGTGGACGTTCTTTATCTGTTAGCACTGATTTGAATTTTAAGATCTATATGCGCTTTCAGTTTTAGAATATTTTCTATTCCGGTCACGTGACTTGTCAGATATGACCGTGATTTGAAACTCTTGAATAACTCTTCGAAAGAACAAAGTTGTGCAAAACTCTCATCCGTAGGAGGTTTGGTTTCCAAAAGTCGATGGTCAGAAATCTTTCTTAGCAACTGATTGGTCGTTAAGAAGGACCTCCCTTAATTCTTAAATTAGGGCTCGTTTCCCGGCTTGTTTATATGAGGGGAAGGTTTCCCGGCTAACCGAGCTACCCCGGGAGAGGCAGCTTTTTGTACGTTGCTTTATAAGACACTTAAAGCATTTTCATTTACATACCTTCCCGGGGCACCATTTTAGGTGGGCTATCTTTTTGCCAAGTACACGATTATGCCAGCGTCAGCCCGGATACCCGGGATAAGTCTCGCGCGTGTTTTTAAATTAGGTGTCAAGTAAATGGTATAGAATAAATAAATTCTGATTCCAAACAAAGCCATGAAACAAGTTTTATCTGTCGACTGGAAAATATTTCTTTGAGCAACAGGTACGGTAATAAATTAGAAATTATCGTAGGATTATGCTTATTCGCGCAACAATAGATTTAATTAATTTTAGTTTGACGGCCAGATTGTTGAAACCGCTATAAAAATGTACTCGGTAAATTTCTAAGAGCTTGGACATTTAAAGGACCGCTAGTCTTGATTTATTTCAATCGGGGGCTATATAATCGACATTTTTACGGTACTGTCTTTAGGCCTAAAGTGGCTTACCTCGAAAAAGGTAACTTTTATAGGCTAAAGGTGTATAGGAGGGTAAAGCGGAGATTTCACGACTTGGGGTATATAAAACGATAGGGAAAACTGCCATTTAGATGTTTAAAAGTACCTTTCAAAATTTCTTAAACAAATCCACCGAGCGAGCTATCCATTATTTCAATTCTATATTTTACTTGGGTACGTCAAGTCAAAAATTAAAACAAAAAGAGATTAGCAACCACACCCCCCCCCCCCCCCACCCGAATATTAAACGCCACTCGCTGTCAGAAGGGAAGACTGAACGAATAGGTTGTAAATTTTTATGTTACAGAATTAAGATATATTTAAGTTTGACTGGAGCAAGCACAGAATGACCAAGAAAACAGAATTTCCAGTTCAATAATAATAATAATAATAATAACTTTATTACCGTGTCTGTGTGTTTAGCCCTTATGGACTAATTGGGGACACAATTAAAATACCTAAAATACTATAGATACTAAATACTATAGGTTCAAAGACGGCTATGCGAGTTTTAACTTTTTCAGCTACGTTTGCTAGCTGTGAGTTGCCAAAATTTTCGGATTTCAGGATAAGTCACTCGTATCGGTTACCGCGTAAGGAACGTCGCGCAATACATGCTATAGGGTAACGCAATGTTTATTGAACAAGAAAAGTAGTGAAATTGTATTTCTTTTAGCACTATCCTGCCTTAAAAACAATAACAACAATAACAACAAAACCCAAATTGATTAGCCTTCAATCCTAATCCAAACGTCCACTGTGTACAATGACTCACACGTTTTTGACCAATCAGAACGAGAGCACTGACCTCAATTATTACAGAACGTTCCAAGGCCCGTTTATGAACCCACAGGGTTTCTTGTTTTTTTGCGAGGAATGCGGTTGGAAATCTAAGCGTTGTTTTACTTTCAACTATTGTTTGTTTTCTTTTTTTAAGGGGTTTCTGTAACGGTTCGTAATAACCTGGAAGAAAGCCATCTTTCAAAATTGAGGTCAGACGGGACAGTGCTGTTGCTACCTGTTCGAGCTGCAAAAATAACAGGTCAATGGGATCAGACAAAATAGTATCGTGTTCGCTTGGGTATCTAATTTGGCGTTTAAATTCGCTTCCTCGTTTAGCGCTGGTGCATGTTGAGCTGAAAAAATCAGATTTTCCAAAGCTGCATTTCCTTTGGCCAAGAAAAAAGGGCAACAACGAATTGTCGAGGACCGTCCAACTCAGTCTGTGGTTACTCTATCTTCTTCAATTTGTTGCATGAGTCGAAAATATTTAAGGGTAAGCTCGATTATTTTGTTTATGGCTCTTGTTTGTTTAACTGATGCCTCAATAACTGTAGTCGCCTTGGCTGTCCCTCTGTCCTTTCTGAGTTCGATCGTGTCATATTCACGGTCAGTAGTGGTGCAGCTATATATGTAAAACATTATAAGCTAGCCAAACGGAGACTCAGTGTTTTGTCACGATGATCAACATAACGTAACATGGCTGTTCAATCGTTCGGTACTGCCGTCTACTGTAACTGAAACACATGTGGATTGAAAGGTAGGAATATCTCAAATTTACGCAAATTAACTGACACAGTGAGTGACGTGCTTCCGCTCGTCATGCTTGCATCTCAATTCCATATCTTGCCGACAAAACCACCGACTTTATCTGCATTGACTGCATTGACCTAATTGATCACTGTGTAGCACAATAAATCCCCCTCTTTAAAACACACTACAAGGGACCTGTCCATTTCCTGTGGATTGTCCGCCTAGCTAATGTAATGAGAAGCGATCGCTTTGCAAGTAGGAAGGGTATGTGCGATGAACTATGATTGGAGATGATGCAAAAATGAAGTACTCTCTACACCTGATTTAAGGGCGCTATATTTTGAGTTAAATGCAAAGTGCTTTTCATTATGAAACCTTTACTAAATGGTCCTGTAGATAAGAGTAGTATAGATATTTTAAATTCAAAATGGCTTACTATGCCACGCTGTGCAATGCAAATTAAAATAAGGTTATTAACAACTAATTTAAGATGGAAACACATTTAGTAAATCACGGATGACATCCTGACGTTATATGGGTGTCACTTTGTCTGAGCCGCACAAAAACCCGGAAGAAATCAATCTTCGATAATTTAGGCATTATAACTGATGTTATGGTAATTCATGATGACAAGTCAACTGCTTTAGGCAAAATAGCAGTGCAACACTCGCTTTGCATACACTTGAATTTCGCATTTAGTTTACTTCCTTGCAGCGCGAAGATTCAAAGGTATTTACAGGCATAATTCAACTGCTAAACCAAGCCAGGCTGAGTTAAACCGCGTTGTCACGTTGTAAGTGAAAGTGTGAGTCTGTGCTTTTCTCTGGGATGTGAAATATCACTTAAGGAATAGTGCGTTTCTATCTTTTATGATGCTAATTTGTCCATCTGATGTATTTCGACTGTGAACAGCCCATCTAATTTTCTTTACTTTCAATTGATTAGTTAAGGTTACAAGTAGAGAAGCCATCCGATTGAGTTGAGAGTCAGGAAACTACGTAGAACACGACAGAACAACATCGCTGTTAAGCTCCAATCTTAGTGAAGCAAGGGACATTCCACACCAGTCTACCAAGTCCAGTGCGATTGAAGAGCGCAGTTGATTAGTAAGTAACCAGGTTAATTACCAAGGTATCGTATTATTTCAGAGCGGAATCAAATTTCACGTAAATAAGAATTTAACATCGCATTACTACAAAAACACGGAGCTTTTTCGCCACTTTTAATTTATAGAGCCCGATGCACTTCCTGATGCACTCCAATCACGCAATGGTCTAGCCTTGCAACCAGGGGGGTACCGCCTTATGTAAGCTTATTGGCACCAAAGGGAAACGTTTTCGAGTCGATTGGTTTAAAATAGGATATAGATTTTGACTATTGATTTTTTCGTCTGAAAATGGGTATGGTTTGTGCAAAAAAGTCAGGAACTATATATAATTATTGGAAGAAACTACCTTAATTGTGATCCTTATTATTTACCTCTCAGGAGAAGTGCGATTTAATCTTGGGGGGTTTTGATGCTCCTTTTAAATGTTTGCGCACATTGAGAGCATTTATTAAGGTCTGATATAAAAAAAGGATGTCGATTCTTCAGTCAGGTCTGAAATTGTTTATTTCACTCTACAGTGCTTCCAGTGATTCAAGTTCGATTATGTAACAGACAATCAAGACGTTAGCGAGCAATTAACAACGGATGTTTATTAGTTATCGATTAGTTAAGCCCGCCATGCTAAGGCAAATGCCATTTTTCGATCGATCATTCCGGCGGTTTGTTGTATATTTAAACGGCTCAAAATGTCGTAAAGCGTTTTGCCTCCGATCAATATTCATTATATTAGTTATTAAGCAATATGCCAATCAACTGGCTTAGCCACTGGAACGGCGTCAACCTGTCACTTGAAAATAATGCTCCTGTCAAACAAATTTGCATGTCTGAAATTGGATAGACCGCAAATATGAATGACCTCCCTTGCGAGAAATCGAATAATAATTGCAGACTTTTCACAGCCTCTCTTTTTTTAAACGCAAAAGAACGCGAGAGAAACAGCGAGTGAAGCGGGCGCGCGTGCAAAGCACGAGGTGGTGGGGGCGGGGTCAGTTCTCTTGCGATTCTTTTTGCAACGTGTAAAGATCAAAGAAAAAAATACAAGAAAATAGAGATCTGAACAGTCTTGGAGAACGTGCATGTTGAATAGAAAAGGACAAAAGACCATGGCGACTATGTTGCGGACAACGAGCGATAAACATAAATCCTAAAATTTGCTCAATCCTAACCTGAGATCATGCCATCCCTCCCTACAATCCCCCATCAAGTCACTTAGTGAACTAGAATATTTGATGTTTATGTTTGATGTTCAATATTTTCTGTCGGCTTTTTGTTTGAGCGCTCGGGACTACTCTCCTCTAGGGACTTACATTTTTCAGTCTCGCCGTTGTATAGCGAAAATGCCACCGCCGAAACAAAAAAAAAAAAAAAAAAAAAAAAAACCGCCGAAACAAATGTTTTATTGAAGTCGGAGTTGCCATAAAAAAATTTCATCCTTATCTAATACAGCTGTAGTGATCGTTTTTCGATAGCATTGTTAATGGTGAGGTAGTTTATTGACAAACTTGAGCGGTGTTATCCCTAACAAAAGGCCAGCCACCTAAAGCTGCAAAAAAATGACTGGGATGGAAGAGAAGCACAAGAAGATAGCCAGAAAGGAGAGAAAAAATTCATCCGCGCTGTACACTTCATTCTCGTACTTCCCGTGTGTTAATGGTCCAGATGTGTTGCTCCTGAGACACCCGGCCAAGGTTTTCACAGTTTCAATATCAGTAACCCTCTGAATTCACTACGTAGGTTGTTAGCATACTTAGCTTCACCAGAGCTCCGTTGCGGTTTCGTTTTCAGAGTTGTAGACATATTTAAACGTACTGGCCACGAGGGTTGTTTGTCCCGCCGTAATCCATCCTGTCTGACATGCCCCTACTTTGGAGCCTTAACCAAGGCGCACGACGAGGACTTGGAGGTGGACTTTGCACCCCTCCTTTAACTGGCGCCGCGGTCATGTGTGTCGCTTGTCGTGCGGGCGGTACGAGTTTGAATCCCACAACTGGAAGAGTAAAATATTTTACAATTTGCATCTACATGAAAAATTGCTCAATAATTCCTTCATCTAAAGGTGAACCAGTACGCATTCACGTAGATGAATCTAACGCCGGAAGCCGGCTTCAAAACGCCGGAATAAGTTTAAAGAAGCTACGTCACGGATAACGAATCTTGAAAAAATTGGCATTTGTTTTCAAGATTGTCATTCGTAGTCCGTCTTAATCTTTGTCAATCAAAACCATCCTTGTTTATTCTCGCGTTTTCATTACTTTTTTTGTTGTTTTTACATGTCAGAAAACTATTATTTTGGTGTTTCCTTCAATTTCAAAGTAATCAGATAAATACTTTCGTGGCTGGTCTGACACGCATGTTTCGTCTCCACCAAGAGATTCATCAGAGACCTTTTGGGGGGTAATCTCGGCCCCTGGTCCCCCGCGGCGGAGAGGTGTGGGTTT
This sequence comes from Oculina patagonica, assembly GCF_052425735.1. NCBI lineage: Eukaryota > Metazoa > Cnidaria > Anthozoa > Scleractinia > Oculinidae > Oculina > Oculina patagonica. The sequence goes on from NC_135764.1 coordinate 20,929,973, forward strand.
GTTTTATTTTTTATAATGGGTCTCTTTTTCCCCCCCCCACCCAATGACTCAAAATATCAAGTCGTTGCTCCTTTAATGTGTAGTCAGTTCCTGCATTTCCGGCTTTGGAAATCGAACTGACCTGTAGGCGGTTCCTTCTCTGTAAGCGCATAACGTATGGATCAGCTGTAGAACTTCCTCAATATTCGACTAGTAAGTCGGAAATAAGGCAGAAGTCGCATTTAAAGTGATTCCCTTGAAATAAAACTGCTAATAGATTTCCAACCAAACTTTGCCAGTTGGTTGTTTACCTTAAGGGGGGTCACCGTATTCGTTTAGATGAGGAAGATTTTTTTTTTTCCATATAATTTCTTTTTTTTTTTGTGGGGGTCTGGGAAAGTTTTTTTTCGGTGTTATTTTTTTTTTCCCCGAAGTTGATCTGTATTCATTTTATAGAAAGAATTTGATCGCCACTTTCGACCTAAGAGAAAAAAAGATAGGTCACCTAACTCGTTTACGAGAAAACGATGATTTCTCTCTCGCGCGAGCCATGCCGAATAGGAAAAAGCCGCCATTTTGTTTATGTGCGCGCGCCAATTACGCGTAAAATTCTGTGCAGTAAGGATGCGCAATGCAATACTAGGGAATCACCTTAATTAAAATCTGTCGAATTTCATTCATTCAGTTAAGGGGGGGGGGGGGAGGACATTAACTACAGACCTAGAGCAGTTGCTAAGGAATTGCTCAAGATGGTTCTTAGTGCCAAGCTATTTTGGAGTGTTCGGCAAAGCTTAACGGTGAATTCTTGGTGGGGAGGACACTGATTGATATTGCGCGCACTAGTGCCAGTCCCACCGCGCGAAAGATTCCCCGAAAGAAGTTTCAGAAGAGAACTATGCTTCTATCCTTCTTGAGACGCCACACACACACACACACACACCCACCCAACAACACCAACAACATGACTACCCAAGAGTAGCGACCCAGAACATGGGAAACATCACAATCATACACACATGAAAATGGATGAAGCCAGAGAACGAGCCCAGAACGCACTGAAGGAACGCTTATTACGCCAAAATACTAATGCAAATTTCCAAAAAAAAAACATACGGAGCATTAAACATGTGCTCATTCTTTATCTCTTGGCATTGATTTTGATTTTCAGATCTATAAACCCTTTCAGTTTTAGGGTTTTTCCTATTCTGATCACGTGACTTGTCAGATATGACCGTGATTTAAAAGTCTTTAAGGATTCGTCAATAAAACATAGTTGTGCCCTAATCTTATCTTTAGGAGGTTTGGTTTCCAAAAAAAGACCGTCGGAAATTTTTCTTAGCAACAAATTGGTAGTCAAAAAGGACCCCTTTAAACGTGGAACTTTACATGCGCGTAATCCCTGAACTAGATGTTCTAGATGGAACATGTTTCATGTCGACGTTTAAACAGGGCCTTAGGTGATGGGAATGAAAATACAAAATAGCAATCTACAGCAACAGTCGAAGCTGAGTAAATCTTCGTATCCTTTGCAGGCTGGTAAAAGGCTTACTTATCCTCCTTAGGAGTTGTCAGAGATTTTATCGAAAAGTTGAAAACTCCAGGTTTCAAGGAGGTAGATTAGAAGTGTAAAGATGGACGCACTCAGTAGCATCGATGAAGGTCAGTCATGGCAGCACTCCATAACCTGGTCAATAACAAAAAGTTTATCCAACTTTGTTTCTAAATTTTGGGCAATCAGATTCGTGAAAAAGTTATTTTCTAAACGAAGTTTCTCTGGAAGAAACTCTTAGAAAAAGAAGTCGAGAAACGTTTTGATGGGTGAATAGCAGTTTTAAAAATTATTAATTTTTATGGGCAAAAATGAAGTCAAATTTTTGCAGCCCTGTTAAACGTTCTTAGAACTCTTGTTGTTTAATAGTCCATCTGAAAAAATGAATAATTTTTGTTTTTATTTTCTTTCAGCCGAAAGAAGTTTTCTTGTTCTGGATCAAAAGCAATGTGATCCACAGGAGTTTCACGTGGAAATCGACGAATCAGAGAAACTGCAAAAGATTGCTGCAGGCAAGGGATTCATCGTCAGTGTTAATTCAGCGTTAGAATACTGTATGTTCTACGCGTTGTCAGAGCAACTTCAAAGAGTTAAAGGAATCCAGATTTCACATAGGGAACTGCGGAAAACCTTAGTCCAATTCCTTTGGGACTTTCCTAAACTGGTAAGTCAATGGCCAGGTGGCTTGAACAGTGGATTTCATGCATGACCGCTCCCATGAAAGCTTGCTTGCTTATCACAAACCCTCTTATTTTTACAAATACATTAGGATAACTTATGCATTCAATTCGGCACATGTGAAGTTCGACTTACATGTATGGAGAATGTCGAACTTCTGTCGAATATTCGACTGGCAATTCGGAGATGCGGCAGAAATCCCATTTAATTTAAATCTGTCGGAATTTTACATTTAATTCCTGAATTAGATAAAAAACGGGAGTAAGCGTGCTTTTTACAAGAAATCCAAAAAGGCGAAATATTTTGTATTAGGCTCAGTAAATGATACGATTTTAATCGGACAGTCGCTTTGTCAGTGTGGCAAGGCACTGACTTCCAGAGTAAAATTGTGCCTGATACTAAAACAGCAATTTTCACAAAGGTGTCCGCTGGAGTCAAGAAGAATAAACATCATGCCAACACAATATTGGAGCGAAGTATTCTTAAAAACGACAGAATTGCACAATCGTCACATGGTATACAATGTAAGTGCCAACAGCAGCATAATAAGCATACAGTCAGTATATAGGTTATTATATAGTTTGTTTATTTAATCAACGTTTCTCTCCTCAAAGTCCGATGGAACACCTCTGTTCAAATTTGTCCATGGATTTTCCATCTGGGCTGATTACTTAAAAACATGGAAAAAGATGGCACCTGGGGCGATCATTTGATTCTTCGTGCTGCAGCAAACTGCTACAAAACTCGTATTCGTGTTATCAGCAGTCTTGACAATGAAGTAAACATCAATCCAGATCATGTCACTGTCGACATCACCAACCCACTTGTGCTGGGACACATTCACGAGAAACACTACGTTAGTTTTCAACCCAGAGAAGTCAGAGAAGGTAAACTGTAAAGGATTCGATTAATTAAGTTTAGCAATATTACTGCAGAAGGGAAGGAACCGCAGGCTATGATGTAATTAGTTGTTCATTTTAATAGATTATGATTAAAACATGTAAGGGGAAGACACTCAGGATAATTTAGGTAATATTTCAAACACAAGAGACAGTGCTTCGTCAAGATATCCAAACAAGGATAACATTTCTACGTCTTTTGATGGTAAAAAACCTCGGTTATAGTTCATATATCGCGACCAACGATCTTTCCCTTAGCATCTGCGTTCGGTGAATTGACTACCAACGAAGCGTTAAGGTTGTCTTAGGGCTCGTTTTCTCCTTTTGTAGTTGTATCTTCTCATTACATTTCCGCTGTTGCCCGCGTTCTTTTCCAGCACGTCCGATTAATCTCCCAAATCTCCAACTCTTCTCCAGCTGACAAACTATGTCGTTCATTGCTTCACTGGAGTGGTGTTCCCCATATACACTGTCCATATCTTAACCCAAGAGCAAAGACGACAGGGATAATAAAATCCTATTATATGCTTCGTTTTGTAAACTTCCTACTAAAATTATATTGTCCAAAATGAACCGGTTTCGAATATTTGGCGTAGTTCATTACAAAAGAATTGCAGCACTGTTTCGGCATTTCGCTTGAATAGGGCATGCGACACTTTATAGTTTCTGTTAACATTTCGTTTTGCATTGATTACTAGAACTTTCAGCTGATTGTGCAAAGTACAAGGAACTAGAAGATCAGTTGCGAAAAGGTAAGGCTAGAAATATATAAAAAAAATGGTTAATGGCCAAACTGAGCCATCAAAACGATGCTTCTGACAAACGTCAAGCATGATGTGTTTGTAAGGTTTGTTTAGAGAAATAATGTTGTAGGTTACTCTTGGTAGAGTACAATGTAAAAGAGTCATCATTTTTAATAAATTCATAATTTATTCTAATTAATCATAGAATTTCATTAAAACTGTTTTATTGCCAGTTTTGGATTTTTCATTGTAACATTCATAACTTTTAGCTGCTGAGGCTGCGGAGTCAAAGGGCAAGGAACTAGAAGAACAGTTGCAGAATGGTAAGGCATGATCAGAATTATAACGTTAAAATCGTTCATGGCCAAACTGTGCTATAATAACGATGAGTAAAGGTCATCTTTCATATCGGAATCAACGAAAACTTCTCATTAACAATCTTCTTCAAACACAACCCCGCCCCATTTTCTTTGATTACGATTTAACACTGCATGGGAATGTCAGCTTTTCCAAATTTTCTACGGCTTTTTATTTACCTTTATCATTTCAAGTTGATAATCGACGCACTAAATGTTTCATTGACGGTTTTGTTTAATTTCTGTTAACGTGTGGTTTTGGTTTTAGCTGCTAGGGCTGCTAGGGCTACTTGCAAGGAACTAGAAGATCAGTTGCGGAAAGGTAAGGCTAGAATTATATAAAAAAATAAAAAATGGCCAAACTGAGCCATCATAATATACTTTGTGACAAACGTCAATCATGATACATTTGTAAGGTTTGTTAAGAGAAATGTTACATGCGGGTTACGGCATTTAAAACATTTGTCAATCGGTGACTTCAGTGGTGAATGAACTAAACTGAACATTTTTGTCGTTTCTTTGTTAATGTTAAATCGTGGTCTTGGATTTATACCTTTAACTTTTATTACGTTTAGCTGCTGAAGCTGCACAGTCTAATTGTAAGGAAATTGATGATCAGTTGCGAAAAGGTAAGGCTAGAATTATAAAAAAAAATCGTTTATGACGAAGCTGAGCTATCATAACAAACACTTTACATAAAATAAAAAAAGATGTTCATGTAAGCTTGGCAATGTTCATTATGTCACGGGCGTGGGACAACTAAAACATTTGAGTCATAGAAAGTTTTGTTTAACTACGATTAACATGTTGCTTTTGATTTATGACTAGAACTTTTAGTTGCCGAGGCTTTGGAGTCAAAGAGTATGGAACTAAAAGATCAATTGCGGAAAGGTAAGGCTACATAGAATTCTCAAACAAACTCCTTAAGGGCCTTGATTCTGAACATTTAACATTATACGTATGTAAGGTGTGTTGGGAGAAATGATGTTCTTAACCCTTAATATGATGAAATTTCTCCAAAAACAGGTTTTTTTTTAACCGTTAATCGATTTTCTTGGCCCTACGGTCCTAAATTTCCCTAAAATTTGCTAGAAATGCACTTTCTGACACTGCAGTAAGTTTTTGATGCAATTTCCTTGTAAAAATGTACAACATTTTACTTGGCGCATGCGCATAAGCCAAAATTTGGACCGATTTTTTTTCTTGCTCTTTTCCTTTTCGTTTTTCTCTACTTTCTTATTCTCTCTATCTTTTACTCTGTGCACCCCTTCTACTGGCGTAAAAAGTTTTAATCTTAATCAATGGAAAACCCTGGAAAGGAGACCATGATCAAGTACGGGTATATTGGCCTGGTTTAGCACCAATTTTACACGAGAAACTGATCACGTTTTTTTCGATTAGCTCTGTCAGAATCCAGTCAATAGTCAAGACGGACACTCCTGTAGAACGATCTATCCAAACTCTATAAGTTGCACGTCACAAAAATCTGCTGACGTGTAAATTGGTGACGTCATAAGTGGTTGAATGGCCTTTCCTCAAAATCCCGGAATAATCCACTGGACTTAGTATATTAAGGGTTAAGTTTACGCTTTATAGAAAAAAACAGACATTCACTATTCTGCGACCCCCAGTGGCTGATGTTTTACATAAATAATGACAGAATATCAATAAATCAGTTTCGTTGATGGTTTTGTTCAACATCTATTTACTTATGTTTTTGATTTATCAATTTAATGTTTAGCTGCCGAGGCTTTAGATACTAAGAGCAAAGAACTAAGAGAACAGTTGTGGAAAGGTAAGGCTAGAAGACTAAAGAAGTCGTTAATGTGAAAACTAAGCTATTGTGACGATGCTTGGGACAAACATATAAAAGTATGCGTTTGCAAGAATTGTTGGGAGAAATGAAGTTATACGTTACATTTCGTAGAGAACAATTAAAAAGGCATCCATCAATTGGTTATCCCGTGGCTAATTTATTAAAATTAATCGTACAATATAGACAAACCTGTTTCACTGACGGTTTTGTTTAACTTCTATTAACATGTGGTTTTGGATTTATCACAATAACGTTTAGCTGCTGAAGCTGCTAAGGCTACGTCAAATGAACTTGAAGATCAGTTGCGGAAAGGTAAGGCTAGAATTTTAGAAAATCTCTAAATGGCCAGATGCTTGAGTTAAACTTCTAACATAATGCATTTGTAAGGTGTATGGAGAGATTCAGTGATTGGTCAGTCATCGCCAGTTTCTTTTCGTCTCTCTGTGTCGGTCGAATTTTTTACGGTTTTGATGATTTCTCGATAAGTTATCGTATGGACGCATTTTTATCGGACGCATTTTTATCGTAACATAATATTTACCTTACTTGAGAAACCTCTTTTGCTATTTACTATTCAAAGTCATTTCCATAGTATTTAATTATGCATGCAAGTCGTAAGACCCGTGGAAATAGCATGTTATTCTCATGGATTTCTCACATTGGTGTAGTGGTATTGTATTAACCGCTCCCTTGAGGGTACACCACATTTCAAAGTTTTACGATAGTAGAATATCACGACTACAGCTCATTGAAGCACAAGTAAGCGATCGAGTACGAGTACGACTTTCGAATTTAAATCTAGTTTCGTTTCTAGAGCCCCCGCCTCACTCCATCGCGTTGCTGATTATTAGAAAATGAGATCATCGGTACGAGATTAGTGAGATTGGTGTGAAATGCGATGATCGAGAGCATTAGCACTAGGTTTGAAAAGCCGTACTCGTGCCTAGTCTCGTACTAGTTCCTCGATCTGAAATCCCCTATAATCTCTTACTAGACATTATCGCTGTGTAGGTTTATTCGCTTTTTAGTGCAGAATGCTCTTCTGTGATGGCTTGTTCGTGTTGTTGCCTGCTAAGCCGCTGGACCACTTATTACGATTATATGAAGATCGCAATGGTATAAATATATAGAAATATTTTTCAGAAAACGCTATACTCTCCTTGTGGTCCTTTAGTCAAATTTCTCTTATCTGACACCTCTATGAGACGAACACCTTCATTAGACGGCCAGACACCTGGTGTTGGTCCCGTCCCTGCCGTTTTTCAGTTATTTTAGTGCAACTAAACTCCCTATAAGACGGACACCTTTTTTTAGTGAACAATTCTTTAAAACTTCGCATCGACAAAAAGCTAAGTTAGTCAGTGGCTTACGGATAACATACTTACTCACCAAAAACAATCCGCTCTAACGAATTACTTATCTGCTGAAAGTGTTTGGGCACCAAAACGCCGGTCGTTTTCTATGTAGAGTATTACAACTTTTAACTTTTGCTTCAACAAGCCAATGCGGTACTTTTTTATTTTTATTTTAGTGTTGTTCCAAATAATGAAGTGTATAGTCAAGGTTTTAAAGTGGAAGCCGACATCCTACAGTTTTGTTCAACAAAGTATTTTGCGTTAAACGCATGCGCAGATTAGCCTTCGTTATAATTATATTGAACTCTCACAAACATTGCGTGTTCCTTGCTGGGATAGGATTCCAGTAGACTATGTGGCCCAAGTTAAAACCGCAAATTAGATAAATTAGACTTTTGTGAAAGGATCCTTACATGTTTCGTAAACTGTCAACTGTCATCTTGAAAACGTTCGCCCGACCTTTTCAAGCCACTTTCTTCCTACCCATTAGTGGATTTCCGACACCTTCACTGAATTTTCAGGTAGCATTAAATCATGGTGACACTGCCCCTTTAACTTGGATCGAATTACTCCGTTTGATTGTTGCTCAGACCTAGAGTTAGAATGGCATCGGATATGATCAAAGTTGTTTTTTATAACTTTTCCAGACGAACTCTTGGAGCTGCGGAAGGTTACAGCAGAGCAAATTGTGAAAATAAAGCACGACGTAGGAACCTGCTGGCTGGATCTTGGAATCGAGCTTAAGATTGATCCGGAATCAAAGGTTCGCAATCTTGAGAGAGATTGCCATGACAGCAGTGAGAGGGCTCATAAGCTCTTGCAAATGTGGATAGACCAGGAAGGTAGCGACGCGACGGTTGGACGTCTTACATGCGCCCTTAATACTATAGGACAAAAACGGATTGCAGAAAAGTTGCTAGGTATGAAAATTGTCTTGCTCCGGTTCAATCACAGAAGTGATTTCTAAGTAGTCTTTTGCTATCATAATGTGTCTAATTTTATTGTAGTATTATATCACGATACAATGTACAAATTTACTTTAAAATTGAAGGAAGCTAAAACAACTACAAAAACGTGTTGTTTTTTTAAAGCTAAAAATAATCAGATTCAACTGTGTGTCTAAGCTTTATTCAGTTTTGAACATGGAACAGTAATATACGTCATTTGAGTTGTTTGGTGTAAAAGATATCTTAATTCAGTTTATTGGCCTTTGAAAAAAAGCTAACTAAAGCTAGAAATTGCAGTCAGGACTAGTCTGATATACTGGGAAAGATTTCAGTATTCGCAATGCAAGAACAACCTCGTAAATTTTAATCAGACCTATTCGGAGTACAGCTAGTGATCATTTCCACATAGTCTCAGATAGATCGTCTTGTAGTCCCCGGTATTTCACTTGTTGTCATGGGTTGGGTTGGGTGGGGTGAAATCATGAATGGACTGATAGCGGCTGCTAGGGGCCCCTGTACATGCTAACGTCCGATCTCACTCCTGAAACTCCTTTAATTGAAAAAGCGCATTTCAACATTTACATGGAACATGCACTCTATAAATGTATTACCATTGTCTTTGATCAGGTTTTTGTCAAACGTTTTATGTCATTACTGCCTATGCTGGAGAAATGCCGTGACAAAGTTACGCCATTCTTGTCGTCAGCTGACACATCAAAGTACTTAAGAGAAATATCGGAAACAACCATGATTTTAGTAGAATGGCCGGGAAGATCGAAAAGGTTGGAGACAAAAAACGTAACACTCTTCTCCGCTAAAGAGACACACATACGGCACACAATTACAGTCAAAACAGCTCAAGCGTTCCTATCACACTGGTACAGTGCCGTAGCAAGGGTAAAATAAGTGGGGGGGGGGGGGGGGGGGCACGAGAGAGCCGGAGGCGCGAGCCGCTAGGGGGGTCTGGCATGGGGAAAAATTTTGAAATCTAGAGGCTTGGAAATGCTATTCTCAGTACCGGAAATAAAACAAGAATATTTCCATAACAATAGATATCCCACAATCCTTAGCGTTGTATATATTACCGCCTTTCTTTGTATTGTGTACATTTGTCAAACACCATCTCAGAGTAAAGACAGCGATATTTTGGCTCCGTTGTGCACGCGTCATTGCCTCCGCCGCTTATTCAGCACTCATACATGTGCGTCTAACCGAAGTTCGAAGAGGAAAGCTTTTGCAGAATGTGCCAGACTTTCCAGCCGCTGATTAATGCTCCACCCACAGAAAATCCTGGCGCTGCACACGTTGCTCCATTATGTGCGTGAGTGGTTCGGCCACCGCACAAGAGTTATGAAAATGGAAGAATATGTGCGTGAGTGGTTCGGCCACCGCACAAGAGTTATGAAAATGGAAGAATATGTGCGTGAGTGGCTCGGCCACCGCACAAGAGTTATGAAAATGGAAGAATATGTGTGTGAGTGGTTCAGCCACCGCACAAGAGTTATGAAAATGGTCAGAAGAATATGTGCGTGAGTGGTACTTCAGTTTTTAAAATGGAAGAATATCTGTGTGGATGGCTTTTACCGCACTACTGTTTTGTAAATGGAAGGATATATGCGTGAGGGATTTTGTAACTAGCATAACGTATTATATACTCTTGGGCGAAAGTTTGTTCGCAAGGTCCTTTCAAATGTTTGATATGTGTATTAACAGTGCGAAAGCATTAGGCGTTTTACTCCAGCCTTTCCACGTTAACCTTTATGGGAATGGGAGAATAGACTGGATTTAGGCCGGTCTTCTTTGGAGTTATGACTGTTTAGCGGTCAAGCTGGTGGATTTGGGGACCATTTTCACCCTTCCATATCTCATTGTTATATTCATGTGTATTGTAGGTAGTGAGAATATTGTACTATTTCCAGCGTTCTCCAAGAGCTATTTGTGATTTACGAATTAGTTACTTCCTACACTGTCTCAGCAAACCAAGGCACATTGAAGAGAATATAACACTTACAAAATAGGAAACTGACTGTCTCTGTACCTTGAAACAAGCAAATGTTTCACCTTTCAGAGTCATCACAGTAAGTTTTAAACTGTTTGAGTTGCTTTAGAGGCAAACGTAGACTTCATCGGCAGGTCGTTTTTTGAAAACTTCCCAAACATGCGCTTGCGCCGAAGAAGTACTGTACAGGCCCGCAAATGATCCCGGCCCGCAAATGATCCTGGGACCGCAAATGATCCCAAATTGGACCGCAAATGATCCCAGTACCGGAAATGATTCGTGTAAATGATACAACAAAATATTTTAAATGGCGTGGACTTTATAAATAGTCTACGGATGGTGATATTTATAAAAGACAAGCGCCGTTGCAAAAACGCAACGATAAAAAGCGGTAAAAATACCGTGCGAAATAAAATTAACATGTGAATATTAAAGTTTTTCGTTTAGAAAATGCATCTCAAAAATATACATGAATCTTCGAAGATGTCTCTGCTGTCTAATTAATCACTTTGAATTTTTCCTGTACAATGCTGCCAAGGTAAACACGAGCTTCCTTTCCTTGGAAGCGCACAAAATTTCTACCTGCGAATTTCAGAGGTCATGACACACTTGTAGTTTATAAACCATTATTTGAAAACACATTTTCCTTCACAATTCGCTCTTTCAGACATTAAGTTATTACAGTAAGCGATTGAGGTATTATCACAGCGAGTTTCCCTAATGGTCGCGGGTCGCGGGTCGCGGGTCGCGGCTTTCAAGTCGCGTGTCGCGGGTTTTAAATAAGTCGCGGGTTTTGAAAAAGTCGCGGGTTTTGAAAAAAGTCGCGTGTTTTTAAAAAGTTGCGAGTTTTCAATAGAATGCATTTATTTCTCAGTAGAATTCATTCAAACAAATTCAAACCGGTTGCAAAGACGCCGGTTTTAAAATGATCGCGTTTTCTTCGGAACTACGTTACGAAGTAACGTTGCGAGTTCAGAGTTAGACAATCAAATTGCGAACTTCGGAACAAACTTCCCAAACTTTGCCGACTGAACTTCTGAACTTCCCAAGTTTGCAAGTTGAGGAGGAACGAGACACGTTACAAAGTGGTGGCAGAAATATTTCAGCGATTCTAGCTGTTCGAGTTTCAAAATAGTTGTTTGAACAAGCACGGCGTCGGTATCAACGTTCTGACCTACAGTAAGTATAAGGATAAGGATTACATATACCGTCCGTTGCATCACGTCCTGAAAAAAAACATGTCCAAATTGGGTATCAAACATTGCATGATTTGCAATCAAGCTTTTAGGTTTGAAAACAACGTTGCGCGAGGGATCATGAAGTTGAACCAAAGTATTCATGATTGAACGCGTACGGTTGATAAATATATTTTACTAGTATTCTGTGGCAAAAACTCTTTAAAATATTTTTAACTGGCGCAGATTTTAAAAACCCTTCTGTAGTTATGTTGACAGAAATGGTTTTGCTTCGCTAAACCATCGGAAGAAAACACGTACCATAAAAATAGAATTGAGCCGTAAACGTGTCGCGACTTTTAATTCAAATTTGTCTGACTCTTTCGCATTTGTATAAAATTAATTTCACGTGAAGATCGGTAAAGCCGTCCAGTTTCATTCGGTTTACAAACGCAGAAGACTTGACATTGAAGTTAAAGCCTCACAAAAATTTTAAAGATGTATTTGCTGTATATAAAAAGTTAAATTTGACCAAATTTCAGCCGACGTAAAATTTATTTATCGGCAGATCGCTCATGCGAAACGACGTCAGGCTCTTCAACTTCACTGAACCAAATATTTTGTAACTCTAGCCACTGGAATCGCTGAAACATTACCGCTGCTGCCATGTTTTCTTCACCTGAATTTCCGACATGAACATGACTTTCGAGCAACATGTCTTGTTCTTCCTCAACTTGCAAACTTGGGAAGTTTAGCCGGACCAAAGTTGGGGAGTTTGTTCCGAAGTTCGTAATTTGATTGTTTAACCCGCAAAGTAATTGGCTACTTTGTAACGTAGTTCCCAAGAAAACGAGTTTAAATTTGTTTGAATGAATTTTACTGAGAAATAATTGGTTTCTATCGAAAACTCGCAACTTTTTAAAAACACGCGACTTTTTTCAAAACCCGCAACTTTTTCAAAACCCGCGACTTATTTAAAACCCGCGACACGCGACTTGAAACCCGCGACCCGCGACCCGCGACCCGCGACCATTAGGGAAACTCTATCACAGTCTCTGGGAACAGGAGGAGCTGCGGTTGTGCATGCGCAGTTGCGATCACTTTTTGGACTAGTAGGAGTGAATGTTTCGAATGTTTACATTTTTATGACCCTAGTTTAACCTCTTCATATCAGCTTCTGAGCTAAATTACTTCGTGTAGAGGGCGCTACATTATACCTTTTTAAACCCATGGTTAGTAGACGTATTGACTTGAGGTTTAACAATGGCAAACTGCGTCGAAGAACTCTGAGGAGAAAAGGGTTTTGGACAATATGGCGGCCGCTGTCATCAAAAGGGCAAATGTTTCCTACCACGCTACAAAGCCTAAGGGAAGTGCTTTCACTTACAAACGCTAAAAGGTGAGGTAATGTGTTTTGAATTTTGTATCGTTAGTCATTCTATGCACATCGATTACACGAACTCGTGGATAATTTTGCCTTTAAAAACCCTCAATCACCGTAAACCTTGGTCATTGGGAAACACTTCTGCTAGACTAACTCAGAATCTACATGTATATCCAACGCAAAATGGACAGGAATTTTACAAGAAAAGAATGTTTGTATTGGAAATTGTCGAAGGGAAATAAGTAAAAATCGGGATCTTGCTCAAATGTTTTAGACCTTCCCATGCCCGTTTTCTTCAAGGCAATTTGACTGATTTTGACATCCGTCTCACCTGCCGTGTACATGCCGTACAGTGGTTGATTGTAATGTTCATTCTGTGTACTTGGTATAAACATTTCAAATAAACAACAACCGCTGGCATCGGGTAATATCTGAAGATCAGGCTTAGACAAGCCTATTGTAACATATTTATTGACATTTCTGATGATAATTTTCCTTCATTATGCAACATTCACACATATATCCAATAAGATTCATTGGAATACTTAGAGTTCTATATGTATTGTTTCTATTTTTACTACTTTGGCCACTGGCAAAAATCGGGCTTAATGTCTTAAAATAGAAATAATACTCTGTTTTCAGGGTCAAACGTATTAGCATATTTTTCCCACTTCCATTTGTTGTATTTGCATGTAAAATTATTTCGCTATAAAATTAAATTATACATCTTGGCCACTCTGTTTGATTATTTTAAATCTAAATTTCTTGCAATATTCTCATAATACTATCATTTATGACTAAATATCCACATACATACTTGAGTGATTTATCTATAAAGCAAACATAACATCTGTCAAATAATTATTTTTTCTTTTCCTTTTTTCCTTTTCAGCTTGGCCAATCCAAGGCACCATTGTAAATGATTTACCGGGCCTACTGCATATGTTGCTTCACACTTTTTTGGGGAAGACTTGGCCATATAACTGTAAATTAAAGTGGTGTCCCAGTGGTATTTGCAAACTGCATACTGCAGACTGCAGAATGCAGAATGCAAACTGCAGACTGTAGTCAACTGCAGACTAAGAGAGTATATTGTGTTACCATTATCATTATTGAAAGCTAACCGAAGTGATATTCAGGTTAACCGGAGTAAAAAGAAGACAAATCAGAGTGCGTAATAGGCTAACCGGAGTGAAAAGTCTGCATTCTGCAAATGTCATACACTGAACTTAAAGTCAATGCACTTTGTGCTACATTCAGAAATGCCATGACTCAAACTGCATTTAATATTGTTGAATCAGTCAAGTTTGATCCCCAAATTATTACTGGAGCCCCATCCAGTCTCATAACACATCTGGGAAAGAAATAAGGTCAGTTGTGAATATTTGAATAAGAAGTGACTGCAATGAGTCCTCCATTATATTAAGAATGAGAGTGACTTTCATAAAGAATGACCAGCTGTTCTTTAGCATCAAAACAAAGAAGCATACATTTTGTCAGGAGGAGTAATTAAGATGGCCCAATGATCCTGTTAGCAAGAGCAGATTTTAGCAAGTTTGTTGAGAGAGACACATTTCTGAAACTAGTCCTGTGTCTTCAGTTATTTTAAGGCCAAATCTATCTGTTCTGCTGTTGATTGCCTTTTAAGGTGTAAGATTAGCCTGGCTTGGTGGAAGCAGGATTATAGTGCTGTTTGTTTTACAAAATGTTCTATTTTGTTTGCATTGAAATAAACATGAATACTTACATGTTAAAATGTTTTTCCAGTCTTCTTATGTTTACTTGTTGCTGCCCTACACTAGCATTTCTGGCTGTCGCAGTCCATGAACATGTTTATTGTATGTTGAACATGAACATACTTAAAACAGGGAGTTTTCTTGTAATTTTTGTATTGTGCAATGCAGCCATAAGTTGCGTCTGTTTGAAATATTTATTTAAAGGCCTTTTTATATTTCCCTGCCCTTTCATATACCAAAACTTGTGAAATCCTACCCTTTTGTATACTTAAAGCCTGAAAAAGGTACCCCTTTCAGGCTGAGCCTATGCATATATAGAGAGAACCCCCCCCCCCCCCCCCCCGGGCACCAAAGCATTGCTTTATATTTGCAAGAACACTGTGCTTTGAACTCTTTGTGCTGTTGCTTTTGTAAGGCTTTGATTTGAGGCATTTTTGCATGTAGCGAATGTTACTGCAGCAGTTTTCTGCTCTGGACAAATTTGAGTGCAAGAAGACCCCCAGGGGGGAGAGGGACGGGGAACACAGGATTTTAAGTGACGAAGTGATCGAGGGATATTTTTGGGTTTAAAATTGTCGATTCCGGGAAAAAATTTTAGGTAGGATAAATTGGCAAGGAAAATTTGTTTTTTTTGAGCTGAAGCAATGATCCTAACATGTATTTCGCGGCCGTCATGCACCGTTCGATATGGCGGTAATTAATTCACGCGCCAGCGATACGCGGTCTGCGATCCACGGTTAGCGCATGACAACAGCAAAATCTCCTCCTGTTGTCTCTGGGTAGATTTATTTGCATACCGCACACGTAGAGCGGTCACCTTTTGCACGTGCAAATTTCTTACTGTCAATCATCTCCGCCCCTGCACTGAAAGTTACGCGAAACCGTAGCCAAAATCCTGTGTCAGAATTTTTTTCAGTGACCTGATAAAGACATTCGAAGGAAAAAATAAACCACAGATTTCGAAAGAGAGTAGCTCAAGAACAAGAGGCGGAGGTGATTGCAATAATTTTTGAAGCAACAAAACTCAAATTTCTTCTAGACTTGTCAGTGACTTTTCGTCTAGACATTGTCGCTTTAAACCGCTGCGTGATGCGTGTGTGAATGAATGAATGGCTATCAGCTAAAAGCATTTCACTTCAATAAATATTTTTTTAGAGAGAGTTCTTATTTCTGTTGGTTGGATTGTTAAACTTTATGTCGCGTTTTAGGTCAGTAATCAGTACATATGTAGCAGCTATATCGAGATATCAGTTTTGAATTAAAATCGTTCAAATACGGTACATTCTCTGGCGTGAATTGTTTTTGTTATTGCTGTATTATAAAGAAAAAAAAACTGGTTCAAATGTTAAATCCCCTGTCCAAATTCTTTAGTCCACGCAAATCCATCGTTTACGGTCGGGCGACTGTTTCCGGTCAAGGGATCATTTACGGTTCAATTTGGGGGTCATTTCCGGTCCTGGAATCATTTGCGGTCCAATTTGGGGATCATTTGCTGTCCCGGGATCATTTGCGGGCCGGGATCATTTGCGGGCCTGTACAGTACAAATGTTATTGTTTCAAACCTCTCGGGAGATGAAATTGTATTTTCAACATTTTATACAGGTCTGTTTTTAATTTTTGGGAAAAAAAACTGGGGGGGGGGGGGGCACGGGCCCCCCAGACCCCTCGCCTTGTTAAGGCATTGTATCAAGGGTGGATTAATGATTCAATTATTGCAAATTTGATTTCATTTTTCGTTCCAGAAATCCATTCTTGAGTTGAATGATTTCAGTGTTCAAACGGGGGACTCGATTCGAAACTCGAATTTTGTTTTCATTCATGCGACAGACACGTGAGAATTTAAACAGTTTCCTAATTTGCATAAACTAAGTCAACGACATTTTCCCACTTTTTCTTCTGCCAGGTAGCATTTTGCACCAAAATGTCTTGCCTCGACTCTTCTTTGGTATTTTCACAGGGTTGAAAAAACAAGTGAAGAACAAAATGATGAGAAAACAATGTGTGACATTTGACGGTTGACAATTTTATGCAAATTCTGGGCAAATTCTGAAATTCCCACGTGCCAGTCGCGTAACAATCCGATCAGCATTTAAGAATTGAAACGAAAAATGAACCAAATTTGCAATAATGAGATAATTAATCCACCCTTGGCAGGAAAGCTTGAGCTGTTTTGACTGTAAATTCCTAATTTTGCTTCAGAGGCACTAACACTCGAAAAGACAATTTTCCCAAAAAAAATTCTAGAGCGCTTATTTTATCTTTATCAATAACGCAACACAATAGTTTCTGCAGAAACTATTAGCTTAAATTTTTTATTGGTCATTTCCTGCAGGACATTATTTTTTGTCACTTTTTATTTTTCAAAATCTCTCCTCTTTTAACCTACAGGCCAGATTTCTGAAGTAAAAAATGCCTGGCCTCAAGAAACCCAGCTAGGAGCTACGCCAAGAGAACGTAAGTTACCTTTCTTAAATAATTAAATAATTAGTAGTTTAACTTACCGACTAGCCCCTTGAATCAGCCCCCCTCTAAATAATGGCTGGTCCCTAAATAGGCATTTTAAGACTTCAAATACATGGCCCGATTTATACTAGAGACGGATGATCCGTCTAAACAAATTTGCATTTTATTTAGGCGAGCATTTTTTATTAAGAAATAAAAACGTTACTCTGGTTAAAAATTTTTGTAGTAAAATGTTCGTAAAATATCTACAATGTCCCAACGTTTCGGCTTAAACTAAAGCCTTCATCAGGGGAAAGTGATAAGTGAATACAAAAAGCACGTTCTTATATAATATGCAAATCGAGAGCTAATGTTTGTCCCTAAAGGCTAAATTTAGAAATTCGTGCGGTAAATGCATGCCGTCATCGCGGTTTAGCGGATTATTGCAAGTGTTAATTTCCCAAGCCTCCAGAATACGTCTTTTGCGCCAATTTGTGCTTGTACGTAAGATCTTTGACGATTCCCACGAGATGGTGTGGCCAGAATGAAAACAATGTTCCGCTAAAGCTGACTTGTGTGAGTGTTTGTTTTCAACTGCTTTTTGATGCTCTTTGAGTCGGGTGGAAAATTTTCGTTTCGTTTCTCCGATGTAGCTTTTGTCACAAACTTGGCAGGGAATTGAATAAATTGCGCCGCGAGTCTGATCTTTTGGCAATGGATCTTTCGGTTTTGGAAACAAATTGCCGATGGTTGGTGTGGTTTTAAAGCGACTTTGATATTATAATTGCATAAAATTCGCTTGATTGGTTCCGTAGTACCCTTGATGTACGGCAGAATGCAGAAACCTTTTTTGTCATGCGGTGCAGTTGCAGGCGTTTGTTGAGAAGGTCGTTTCGGTTTGCTTACATCAATCACAAAGCGCTTAGGGTAGCCATTCGCCCTGAGTGCCGCGGTCACATGTTGCATTTCCTTTGACTGTTGATCAACAGAAGATGGAATAGTTTTTGCACGATCAGTCAAAGACTTGACCACAGCCCTTTTGTGAGCAGCCGAATGGTGGGAGTCAAACGAGAGATATCTTTCTGTGTGTGTCGGTTTGCGATAGACTTTAGTGGAGAGTTGGCCATCGTCTTGTCGACAGACAGTGACGTCAAGAAAGGATATTTTCCGTTCTGTTTCTCTTTCAACCGTAAATTGGATAGATGGCTCGATACTGTTCAAATGATTCTGTAAGGTTAGCACCAGGTTGGATTTAACAGCGGCACATACATCATCTACATATCGTTTGGACCACTAAAGTCTATCGCAAACCGACACACACAGAAAGATATCTCTCGTTTGACTCCCACCATCCGGCTGCTCACAAAAGGGCTGTGGTCAAGTCTTTGACTGATCGTGCAAAAACTATTCCATCTTCTGTTGATCAACAGTCAAAGGAAATGCAACATGTGACCGCGGCACTCAGGGCGAATGGCTACCCTAAGCGCTTTGTGATTGATGTAAGCAAACCGAAACGACCTTCTCAACAAACGCCTGCAACTGCACCGGATGACAAAAAAGGTTTCTGCATTCTGCCGTACATCAAGGGTACTACGGAACCAATCAAGCGAATTTTATGCAATTATAATATCAAAGTCGCTTTAAAACCACACCAAACCATCGGCAATTTGTTTCCAAAACCGAAAGATCCATTGCCAAAAGATCAGACTCGCGGCGCAATTTATTCAATTCCCTGCCAAGTTTGTGACAAAAGCTACATCGGAGAAACGAAACGAAAATTTTCCACCCGACTCAAAGAGCATCAAAAAGCAGTTGAAAACAAACACTCACACAAGTCAGCTTTAGCGGAACATTGTTTTCATTCTGGCCACACCATCTCGTGGGAATCGTCAAAGATCTTACGTACAAGCACAAATTGGCGCAAAAGACGTATTCTGGAGGCTTGGGAAATTAACACTTGCAATAATCCGCTAAACCGCGATGACGGCATGCATTTACCGCACGAATTTCTAAATTTAGCCTTTAGGGACAAACATTAGCTCTCGATTTGCATATTATATAAGAACGTGCTTTTTGTATTCACTTATCACTTTCCCCTGATGAAGGCTTTAGTTTAAGCCGAAACGTTGGGACATTGTAGATATTTTACGAACATTTTACTACAAAAATTTTTAACCAGAGTAACGTTTTTATTTCTTAATGAATCAACCACCTGGTTACAGGTCCATTTTTAAAAGAGCATTTTTTAGTTCGTCCGATAATTCGGCTGTGTATAAATACGGGCAAACAGACGGATCATCCGTCCAGACGAACTATCTTCGTAATTCGTCTGGACGGATGATCCGTCTGTTTGCCCGTATTTATACACAAACGTATTATCGGACGAACTAAAAAATGCACACCTTATTAAAATGCAAGTTCCTCCAGACGGATCATCCGTGTCTAGTATAAATCGGGCCAAAAAAAAGCAGACTTTTATTTCGCCGAACACGGCTGAGCAAGTATTTCTTGTCATAACTACAAAGCAAGGTTTGGGAAAAGGTTTGCGATCTAAAAGCGCCAAAACACAAGAACTCAAAATTCACGACAAATATGTAAGCAACTCGCAGTAAAGGGCAACATTATTCAGCCTAAACGGGCTGCAATTTTCAGTGAAGCAAACAAGAGAGCGTAACAGCCAAGGCTTGTCTGATATATTGAAATACAACGAAAAAATATTAAATGCAACATATTCGGAGTTTACCTATAAAGTCGCGGGAAGACCGTCTTGTAGTCCTCAGTCAGATTCATAGCACTTTTTCACAAAGCAAGACCATTCAAATTTTATATGCTTATTCACACAATGCCACGCCAAATGTTTATTTTAAAGTTTGTCAGCGTTGAAAAAATACAGGGGCACAGAAAAAAGAAAAGCAATCGGGGTTTCGTGACTGGTTCGGCCTGACCAGTGTGGAAAAATCGGTGTAGAAAGGATAGTCTTCAGACTGAAACATTTGCGAAACGAATGTATAGTAAATTAACAAATGGAAGAGAAGCTCCTCGAGATTAAGGAGAATGTATTTTTTTCTTGTTTTGCTCATTTTTTCAAGTCAACAGTTAAAAAAACAAATTTCGTACGCCTATATGACAGCTCCAAGTGCCACATAATATTAAAAATGTCAGTCACCTCCCGGTCTCAGCCTCTCGCCCGAAGGCTATGCTAAAAGCAGGAGACGGCTGACATGGCATTTTTACGAAACAATAAAATGCGATAAACAATTGAAACTATTCCGAGCTTCCAGACCATGAACGTAATGTCGCGCCTGTAAATAGCTTATTGCTGTAACCCTTCTTCAGTAGGATACCTAAAATATGTGCAATTCTACAATTGGTTTCGGATTAATTAAATCCTTTACTAATTGTAGAATATTTTAGAAGGAGCCACCCTAGCCTGAATTTCAGACATCCCTCTCTGATCGCCTACTCCCGAGAAGGGACGTCTGAACAAATCTGGCTCTTATGCCGTCCGGTTTTGTCACTTCCCAAAAACCAGGTAGTGATTTCTATTGGTTGATTTGGAAATCATTTGCACAGTTATGTGAAATTACCGTATTATTTCAAACTTGGCTCCGTGGATCCAGCGTTTATTTGAATGGTGCAGTTTATTCTAGCAAAATGTTTATTAAACAAGGGTTTATAATCATTAATTGTTTCATGAATGTATCGTTCCATAATACCTAAAGCATATATTACACCTCGAGTATTATCCTTCAGTTCCAGTTTTGACGGGTAAATATCGTTAATTGAAGAGCCGAAATTCTCGTTATTGACGTTGAATAAACCGTCGACATAACGAAAGGTGTTGCTGAATGCGACGACCATCGACCTGCCTCGCTAATAGTTTTGAGCATAAACTCGTACTCGAAAATTTGATGAAACAGATCCACCATACCGGTGCACTGTTAGTGCCCATTGGTATAACATGCGGAAAACTGAGTTTCCGAAATGGATGTAGAATTTGGCGATACGAAAGTCAATAGCGATTCAAAGTTCTCTGTAAGAAAAGTAGGTGTACTTTATAGACTTCTTATCATTCGTCCAGAGAGTGTGATAGTTAATGATTTGTTGCAGAGTATAGAGTGTTAATAGCGTCGCTAGCCTGTGGGTTGATAGATGCCTTTTGGAACAATCTTATGAGCTTAAACGCTTGATTGTCCTAATAGAAGCTTTCATTCAAATGGCTATTGGCATAAACCAGCGGCTGACTATTGACAGGAAGCGCGATCTGATTGGCTTTACAGGTGCCGTCTATCGATCGATAGACGGCTCCTAGATCGCGCGCTCAGCTATTTTGCTGAATCTTGTCAATCAAAAGCATAATATATCAATATTCTAGCAATTTTCTGTGTTTGTTAAAATCAACCACTGGGTTATGTTAAAGCAATTAGACGGCTCGCTTTCAGTTTCTATCGACTTTGATAGTTGGCTCTGCGCCTCGCCCCTCGCCAACTATCAGCGATAGAAACCTCTTGCTTGCCGTCTAATTCTTAAATTTGTACTTTGGAAATTAACGCAGAGTTGTTTAATTTAATTTAGGAAACCAAAATTGTATGAGGTGCCACGATTTGAAGAAGGAACTATTGACCATAAAAAAGGAAAAAAAGGAGAAAGATACGAAAATCAAGGAGTTAAAGGAAGTAAATGCAAGACTGATTATCGTTGATCCTTTCCGAGTTAGTAAACCGGAGCAACGAATAGAAAACCTCAGGAAAATAACAAACAACAACGAAGCAGAGACGGGGATTCCAGCAGGGAGGGACGAGGATTTCAGTCAAGCAATTGAAAAGTTAACGCAGGAGAAGGAAAAGCTGGAAGGGGAGCATGAAAAGTTAAAAGAGGAAATGTCAAAATACAGGAACCGCGTGTGCCGTAAGTACCAATAACATTGACATAGACATTTCTATGGGTAACGTTTTATAGGAAATGGGAAAATTTAGTTATCCAAGTTTTAAATGCCCTCTTGATGGCGGATGCCTTATCAACAATGTCGTTTACAAAGCCACTGTCGCCACAACACCCGGCAAAACGAAGGTTTACATTGGCATGACTACGCATAGTTTCAAAACTAGGTACAATAACCATAAGCTTTCTTTCAAACATCGCAAGCATTCACACGACACTGCACTATCAAAGTATATCTGGGACCTGAAAGACAATAACACCGAATTTTCGATCAAGTGGTCCATTGTCACGAGAGCAAGCACTTACAGGAGAAACCCGTGACGCTACAATTTGTGTCAGATGGAAAAGCTCTGCAAACCATCAGCTGACAGATGTACTCTCTTGAACAAAAGATCTGAACTTGTTACCAAGAGCAGGCACGAAGACAAATTCTATTCTGCCAATCAGAGAGAGCATCGTACCAACCGTCCTTCATAAACTTAGTTTAAATTGTATTCCACCCGCCTCTAACGGCACAGTCTGATGGTCGCTTTGTACGTAAAACTCTGAGCAACTGTCCGTGCAGTTCCTATCTTTAATTATAGTATTATTTATGTTTCCAGTTATGGATTGAAGATTTCGGTCATCACAATATAGGTACTCGCTTTCCTGATTACATAAGTCCTTAGCTATTATTTATTTATTGCGGGATGTTTTGAAAATAACCCCTTCATCAGTCGCAAGGTGTGCTCAAAACCGTTGAACGAAAATCAAACGTTTGACTCTCGCTCAACGGTTTTGAGTACATCAAGCATCTAATGAGGGTGTTACTCCCGAAACGTCCCGCATAAATATATAAGAACTCAGCACTTTAGAAGAAACAACTTTTTTTATAACAGTGCAACATATAAAAGTGCTACGCAGCAATAATCAATTTACGCCGTGATTATAACTTTCAGAAACTAATTAATAACTAATCAGTCAATTAATCAATCAATCAACCAACCAACAAACGAACCAACCAATCGATCGATTTATCGATCGATCCAGCAAAGCGCAATAGAGACGCAAGGGAGAAACAGTAACCCTTAGTTAACACTCTGCGCTACAACTTAACACCTTTTTCTTACAATTGATGTGATTTTCATTACTTAGGCGTTTTTCTACCCAGTGGAAAAGATTTTTCCAGCTCACCAGGCGTCGTATGTGCATTGAAAAGAGATACATCAGCCACACTTGTTGCTGAACGATCGTCTGACGGACCAGGAGAAGCAAGTGATATATTTGACCATAGCAAAGGCAAAACCAGTGGAACTGAAGAAAAGAGACATCAATGGTGGTGTATTGACTTAGGCAAAAATTATCTCTTGGTTATCACTCACTACGCTTTAAGGCACGGTAAGAGCGACGGCGAGTCATACCTTAAAGAATGGCAGCTCCAGGGCTCTGTTGATGGAGACACTTGGAAAAATCTTGACACCGACTATAAGAGAGAATGTCCGAGTGCTCCCCTGCAGTTCAGAGATCCCTATCCATATTATACAGGTATATGGACTGTCAAAGGCGAAGTGAAAGCATTTCGTTTCTTCCGCATTCTACAAACAGCAAGGAATTCCTCAGGCAAATATGGAATTTATCTATCTGGATTCGAGTTATACGGAGTACTCTCTAAAGTGTAACAGTTAAGCATTAAAAGCCACTAAAACGTGATCCAACACCTTTTTCGGTATTGCAGTTTAGTTCAAGAAAGAACTTGTGCGAAGTCAACAGTTAACATTTTACTACAAGCTGCTGATCGATACGTCATCTTCTATTCATTTAGAAGATTCCTTGCAGATGTTTAAAGCCAACTGCGGCAAACAGTCTGCAAAAAAGCGCGGATCAAGCAGTTGCTCCTTAGACTGACGTAAAAAAAACATTTGTTACATTAAGCATTAACGTTATTTCCTGAGGGGAATCTCCTTAAAAAATGACGGAAATGCTCAAGCCCCTAAACGGTTATAAATTATTTTGGTGGGCGTGGCTTTAATACATTTCCACCCGTTAGACAGTACTGATTAACTGTCACTGAAAATTTTGGCTTCATACCCTAACTGGTACCGCAATAATAATAATAACAAGGTGTTTTAAAACGCATTTTACAACGTATGGAAGTCTCAATGCTTTTTACAGTAAGTTATTTATCTAATCTAACTTTAGATACTTTTAAAAAGAAAAGTTTTTAGTCTCAATATAAAGAGCCAACTGTGGAACACTGTTTGACTACAATGGGCAAGTCATTCCATAGCTTTGGTGCAATGACTGAGAACGATCTGTCACCATAGGTAACCGTTTTAGTCTTTGGAATAGACAGTAGCTTTAAGTTACTTGATCGTAGTAAACGATGATGCGTGTAGTTAAATAGCAGCTCATTTAAATAGGCTGCAAGGATTTTGTACGTGACCAGGACATAACTCTGACAGCAGTTATTTAAGGTTTAATCACTCTTAGCGGCATTTCAACAATGGACAATTAAAGGTATGGTGAGCACCCCCGACATTTTTAAAGGGGAGCTCTCCCGTCCGGGCATTGTTTTGTGTCTCGTGGAAGGCATTTGGAATCGATCATTGTCAGACAGACGCCGATAAAATCGTGCTTTATTGTTTAGAGACACAAGAAACAATAGGCATAGCAGTGATCAATATTTATAAGCCTTTTATCTCGTTTATAATGTTTGCGATTAGGCGCGTTTTTTCTTGCAATCAAAGACTGAAATCTGTTTTCAGGGAGCCAAGGATCTTTAAGAATACTTACTTTTTCAAGCCCTTCTACAGAGGAATCTCAAAAGGGAATTTGTGACAGGAACAAATCATCTTCATCATCGTCATCGTTATCATCATCATCATCATTATCATCATCATCAGCATCATCATTATCATCAACACGGTGATCATTAATGGTTTCACTAGCTTCGGTGGCAGATCATTGCACCGTTATCAAAGACTCGACGTTTGTGATCCCAACATACTCAATTCGTGTGATCGCAACGTAAATAACTTCGAAACCTAAATAATATAATTGTAGATATAACTTTCGTACTTTCATTATACAATTTTATAAATTTTTTATTAATATTACACATTATGTACGTTTTTGAGCCATAACTCGGTTTGATTTATATGTCTCTGTACACAAAGTTACAACTAATCGTTGTGATGACATTCATAGTCCGAAAGTCAACCTAGAAGTCGCTAAGCGATCTTTCAGTTTTAATAGTGTGATGGAGTTCAATAGCCTTCCCCGCCATATCAAGACTAAGGAATCCTTTATTGAATTCTCGTAGGACAATAAAGACCTTTTTCTTAATTGGATTTTAAATCGGTCGTGTAATAGTAACCATAGCAATAGTTGCAAAACAATCAAGACAGCACTGAAAAGACTTAGCCGGTTGAAAAAATTTCACTGTGAACGGACCAACTTATTCGAGAAACCTAACGTCTTTAAAGTGCACCAAAGGGTTTGTTTTAAACTATAATTTGGCACACGCAGCTCTCTCGTTGGTTGGAAACTGAAATAAACTGGCTTTGGTGTGGCCTGATCCAAACTCCTCTCGTTTTCTGAGCTTAAAGTAGAATTAAATCGACACAAGAAATATAACCTCGATTTTTCAGTAAAGCTGCAATTAAGGGTGTAAAAGCCCTGTTTTGCCTGTCAGCAGTCCTTAGTTTTCCTGACCCCTAAAAAATTTCAAGGAATAGAAGACGCTAGAGAAAAGAAATGCAATTACATAATAATCTTGCGAAGATCTTGAACAGGCATGTTCACTGCGAGAACAAGCTGTAATTGTATTTAGCCGCCCCCCTGGATACCAGCCACTGTGTTGAATGGGCCACCTAGCCTGCACAGATAAAGTTTGCCATTACCCCCCCCCCCCCCCCTAAGAAGTCAGCTGCCAGATGTTCGAAGTCTTCGCAATGTTGGATGAAGTACGCTTCTGTATATTATACAAAGATCAAGCGTAGACAGTTCTTCATTTAAAATTCGCTCACCTTGCCTTATTTTGCAAAAGTGCCCTTGCCTGAGCCTTGGTCTAGGTAACAAGTTTCCAACTTCTTCTGCGAAAGACGAAATTATTCTAGACGGAAGACTTCGAAAAAGGTCACGTTTACTTGCCCCCACTGCAGATAACATTTCTTGGTAAGACAGGAAGTGAATAATAAATATCGAGTAGAGACTAGTAACAAGGAAATGATGATGGGGCCGAGGAACGGGAGGGGAAGACAATGGTCTTTATTGAAACTCTTTTTGATTTTGGTTTTATTTCCCTGAGATATAGAAAATGAAGAAATCTGTCGATTCTTTTTTTATTTTTTTGTCCAATTTTTTTGTACATAAATTTTGTCTTGAAAAATAACGAACGTATTGCAAAATATAGAAGTAACGTAAGTACTATATTTAATATATCATGTACTGTATAATGTAAAAAAGCACAATGCGTTATATTGTAATGTAAGTATTTTGTTATCTCTGTTGGGTCAGGATCAGGACCGGATACTTCCGACACGAAATATGAAATCAACTTCTGTTTCCTTTCAGCCAGCCACTACATATTTTGAATTGCAAAACGAAAGAATCTTCATTTACATTGGGGCTGTAGCTAATGTTCGATACCAAGCAGTCAACCGCAATAGTCAGTCATCCAGCATAATTACAAGAGGCTGTCAAATTCCCTCATTTAAAGTACACAATTAAAAGATATGCGTAATAGTAACCATAGCAATAGCTGCAAAACAATCAAGATAACACTGAAACGACTTATCCGGTTGAATAAACTCCACTATGAATAGACCCACTTATCCGAGAGACCCAACGTGTTAAAATTGCACTGAAAGAATTGTTTTAAACTAGAATTTGACACAGGCAGTTTACGTGCTGCTGTCCTGCTGTAGGTCCGTTCAAGTATATTGAAGCAGCATAATTTGGGTCAATTTGTACGGGTTTTAATTTCACTTCGTGATAAAACAAAGTCAAGATCATGGTCTTGCTATAAAATTATAACTTATAACTACTTGTATGTTATTCATTTTTCTGTAGTTTGTCGTCAATCTGATAGGGCTTTTCGCCTTTATTTTTCTTCTGAAAATGTGGCTGTTTAGAACACACAACTACATTCCTGGTCATTGCGTTTGTACCTTTGTTCTAAAAAAAGCATGTCACTGTCGTTGACAGTGAGATGACAGTTACGTTAAGGGTTTATTCCGTCACTCTGTACATCAACTATCCACTTCCTGTATCTCTAACGCTTACGATAACATTATGCTGAAATATACATTAGATTTGTTTAAACATGGAGTGATCCCATATAACGAGGCTGAGGTGTTCAGCCTGTCAGTCACGGTGTAAAGACTAGACTACAAAAACGCATTCCTTGATTTCAATTCTGCAAACCAAACAAACACAAATGTCATCGTACCTTTCAGAGGTGACGGGAAATCAGGATCTTTTCTTTAC
Organism: Oculina patagonica; assembly: GCF_052425735.1. Lineage (NCBI taxonomy): Eukaryota > Metazoa > Cnidaria > Anthozoa > Scleractinia > Oculinidae > Oculina > Oculina patagonica. The sequence goes on from NC_135764.1 coordinate 20,957,441, forward strand.
TTCTTTGTCTACAAAAAGGGGGGGAAGTATATACAAGTCATTTGCATAAGGAAGCTAAAACCAAGTAGACTGTGTATTCCCTAGCTACAAGACCTTTAACCTTTTATCGGCAAGTTAACCAATCAGGTTGAGCGTCATCTCAAAAATCATTTTACCTGACAGCATTGTATTCACGGTTCAGGCGGTGTTGGACACGGTTCACGTGATATTTTTCGACCAATCATTTGTCACCTTGGTGGAAGCAATGGTGGACAATTTTGTCGCGGGATTTTAAGAAGGTCTCATCTTTTTCATGCGATTCCGGCGAAACTTTAACGGTTGTTACGGATTATTTTATTGGAGCTGGAAGAATAATACCTAGGCCAGTCATCTGTCAAGTTCTGAATTAAGGGAAGCGATTTTTCTCTCAAAACTAGTCGATTGAAATCATGCTATATGGTAAAGGGTTGTTTGGCGCAAGCGTTCGACGTCGATGAACATTTGCTCAGTTCTTGACAAACAAGGATCAGTACTGTAGATTATTTTTGCATAGAACTTAAGTTCGATAGTTGAACTTTAAGAAAAGTACGGTGGGCCCGGGCGGGCCCCGCCGTTTTAACGGTCAAATTTGGTCTTGAAGTTGGGGTTTTTTCCTTGATATGTCACTCAGTTCTCTTCCATTTCGCGGCATTTTGCGGGAGTTGATGGTGTGATTTCTGTCGATGTTCTTACAGGACAAGGGCTTAATTTGGTACTCCCGTTCATGTGTATTTATATTTTAATGTTCACTTGCCATTTTTGTTATTGTAGTGTTCATGTCATCCTTTTGTTTGGCCGATATTCGGCATGTCGGAGCGATTGCCCAGCCACAGGCAGTTGAACTGTAATGCTCCCGCAGTCCCGCAGTCGACGAATAATTATCCTTCGTTCAACATGCTTTACACATGTATTTCACGTATCGGCTTCGCGCAACACGCTTTAGTAAGAACGAGGAATTTGCATGTACTCCACTTATACTTCGCGCACCCGTTTTAATTAAGAACGAAAAATATACACGTATTCCACTTATCCTTCGCGCAAAAGATTTGATATGGATTTCCTCCCATATTTCTTTCAGCATTGGAATATCTTCGCACCGCGAGGAGATGTTTACAAATCGGCGATCGGACGATAATAAGTGCAATTGAAAATTTCTTCCGGCATGCTTTGCGAGTCGTGTCCAACACCGCCTGCACGGTTCATGGCTTTGTCACTCTTGTCGAATTATGTTTACCGGATTGGTTTAAGGGTTTATTAGCAGCTTAAAATTGAAATAAAATGGAGCCAGACGTGACAAAACCATAGCAATCAGTTCGAGTAACAATCTAACGGGTCAGCGGGGTCAGGCAAAATAGTAGCATATTGGACGCTAAGGCATCTATTTTGGTGTTAAGGTTCGCTTCCTTGTTCGTGCTAATGTTTGTTTAACTGCTAAATCGGGTTTTCCAAAACCGCATTTCCCTTGGGCCAAAAACAAAGATACCGCCATTTGTCCACGACCTTCAACACTGTGGCTTTCTTCTATCTGTTTCATGGGATAAGAATGTTCAAGGGTAAGTGGTTAATTTATTTCGATTCTTTTGACGGTATTTGTTTGTCTGGCTGATAACTTTTTCATATCTGAAATCCCCTAGGGTATTTTTGTATCTTGTTTGAATTCGATTGATACACAGCTCTCGCTTTAACTGGGAACAGTCATGTTTAAACATTATAAGCATGACAAATGGGTACATTTGTGTTCCGGCGGCAGTGTTCAGTGTTTTGTCGCGATAGTGGAGGCTCCACCATTGATCGTGGCTTTTGAATTAGTAGCCCAGGCCCTGTTTACAACTGTCCGGTAGTTTTAACTAAACCCGCATTGAAATTTTGAATGTCCCAAAATTTGACATTTCTAATCGTTTTGCTTGTATTCTCATTGTTAAAGAACTTGGGAACAAAACCAGGCCGTCGACTCTGCGTTGTGATGATGACTTAATGCTCAGCACAATAAAGTGGCTTCCATAAAACACACAAGAGCTCATTTCCTGTGGACTGTCTTGTCCACATAGTTATCTAAGAAGTAATTGTTTTATACCGGCAAGGATTGAGCTATTGCTGGGGATGGCATATAAATTAAAGATTCGTGTACTATATGAACCGGTATAATTATATGGGTCTGCATAAGTGATAAATAAAACAATGACTAGATGCTGTGTGACATTTTGTGTTGCAGAATATTACCGTAAAGCTCATTGAAACGTGTTTTTAAAAGTCCTTACGTTTTGCTACTGCTGAAGGGTTTATTCCCGAAACGTCCCGCAAATCAAGTAAGAACTAACGGAACTTTCAAGAAACTACTGAATTTAGAGTGTAATATTCCTTCATGCAAGTTTTATTTCGATTGATTTGTCTACAGGGGCGTTTGGCGTGACCTTTTGACAAAACGTTTGCTCAACATTAACATTCATTATAATTGCAGTTCGGAAATTCACAATCGTTTATAAAAAGTGGAACTCCAAGAAATGGAACAGATGGTAGCAACACTTGAAGAGAGTTGTTATGCTGAGTGAAGCAAAAAATGATTTCAAAATTTCGTTAATTCATTTGGCTTAGCGCCGTTACACGCCGTGAATCCGGTGAACGGCTCAAGGCGAAGTTGACAAAAGAGGCCTTGTCAGAGATACGTTCCGATAGATACAGACAGGCGACACGGCTCCGAAACGGCGACATGAAGAAACTAAAATGACGACGAACGAGAAGACTGCTGACTTGAAATTACGACAGCGACAAACGTGAAAGCAAAGTGGCCAGTGGCATTGGCGGTTTTTTAATTAGAATCGAAATTAGAAATAACTGATCAGTGTGTGTGGTATTGTTATGCTAAAAAAGCAAGCGAAATCAAGCAAATCTATTGGAGACATGAAAACTAGGTCTCTGTACTTAGAAGTTAAAGTAAGAAGTTTTACGACGAAATCGCACTAAGGGTATTCCTTTTCTGTTAATGAATAAATTTTAGGCTTTAGCGTTCCCTTAAAGCAAGGTTGGATCACACAACTTAAAACGAACCCAAAATTTGGTGCCTTGGAAGTACATTCTAGCTTTTTGCGTGTTTTCCGAACGATGCAGAGCTTTAATTTAAAGGTATTGCCATACATCGCAATCCTTCAAAGAAACCAAAGAGATAGTGAGATAGATAGTTTATTTATATAAATTTTAAACCCCAAGGTTGAATTATGTCATATTTTTCAACATGAAGTCAGAGGGCATTTGAAAAGCATGGCATCTATTAGACTAAATGGATTAGGAATTTAATACTTTTTCTTTCTTATACAGAACTAGATCTAAAAAGCAAAAAAATACTTAAAATACTAAATTCTTTAAATACAATAATTCTAAAAGCTATACAATACTTATAAAAATGCAAACTTAAGTGCGTTGTCGACCAAGAAGGACGAATTGCCCGAGGAGTTATTTAGTCCATTGATCAAACCAATAGGAAGCTAAACTAGGTACTTTTAAGTTTGATGTTATCTTGTACTGCTAGTCAAAGCAATGTTAATTGCTAAATATTTTCAAGTTTTTAGACGTATTTAAATGAGGTAAAACGCACAGAAATTGCTTCGGCCGCGCCGCTGGTAGAGCACTGATGATAATATCAGAAAGGAATTTACGATCTAATTTGATATTCCATCTCACTCAGTATCCACGATAACGACAAAAAGGGGACAGTTTTATTAAACTCTACGGGGAAGCACCGAGATAAACCATGATTTCGGAATTTCCGACAGCAACATGAGAACTTTGCGAAATTGCGACATGAACAGGTTTAAAATTCAGACAGGGGACGTTAGTAACCCTCTAACAGGGCCTCACAAAATGAGCGAATAATCATAAATTCTCCCCATTTCTGGCATCCGGTTGAATTGGTATTAAGTTAAAGCATTTTATCCATTGCAGGCTAATAAAACAAGCCTTTCCTCCAAAGAACGTTCAACTTGACTTCTGTTTGTCGCAGATTTTAACAAAAACTCTATGATTTAAAGAAGGTAGATTACACGTTAAAAGATGGCCAGTGGCGGAAGCAAAGAAAGTGACTTT
>NC_135764.1:20962035-21006062 GCF_052425735.1 Oculina patagonica
GTGGACTGCCGCCGTGTGTTTACAGTATGCGATTTTTTGTGGTTTTCTAACGGCAAAGATACAAATGAATTCTAATCGGAAGGAGATGTAAATCGTTTGGTGAGTTAGATTCATGTATAGTTTTATCAAATCTGCTTGCACATTTTTTCGATCACATTTAGTTTGCCGATAATCCCTGTTTATAAACTTTAAGTTTTCGGTTTTCGCCATACATTCCTCCTCTACGCCTTATAATTTTGGTCTCAAAAACTGTTCGCAGAAAACGTTCATGAATACAAATGAAATTCCAAGTCTGCACTTCAATTCTTGTACAATGTGGTTCTTAATACACCAGTCTATTGTGTTCCGCTTTCACATTTTTACATTTGTTAATTTGTCAAGAAATATTTAATAAAACATTTCATTCTCCATACATTTTCTTTGTAATTCTTGCGTTCGCTTCTACGGTCAATGTACCGCAGGACATACTATTCGCGGACTCGGAGGTCCGCGATTTCTAGAGATGGAAAACTGCTGCAACTGACCGACCGACTGATTGACTGACTACTGACAGACTGACGCCCCTACTGACCGGCCGACTAACTGACTGACTGACTGCAGACAGGCATATACTTGAGATGTTACAGGTATTAAATTTGACAATCAAGTTCTAATTTCACTATTTGTGTCGAATTTCGAACAACCCTGCGTAACGGGGAACATAGGAACAAGAGCTATAAAACGCGATTGTAAGAGAAAATGTCAACATCGAAGAGGCAGTATTATTAATATTTTGTCCTTCTGCAACAAAATAAAAACTTAACAATAGCTATCAAGGATAATCTTACTTTTGATTACCTTTGAGTCAGTTTAGAAGGTTCTAATGACGTCAAATCTTGTTTCTGGCCTCGAAGAAAACCTATGTAGTTTGGGTGCACTTTAATTCATATATCTTAGAAACAATTTTTCTTTTCTCGCTCGACTGTTAACTTAAGTTAAAAATACATCGCTCATAAACTACTGAACTATTCACCCTTTATTGCATAGGTGCCTCATCAAAGAAATCTCAATGGCAAAGTGATGTACCCTTTGCTAGGGCAAAAATAACCGGATTTTGCCTTTATGCTGTGATCTGTCGTCTCAAGTCGTACCGCTTTTCAAGAACTGTCCTGGATCATGATTTTATCTGTAAAGTCCCTGACTATCCCGACATAATGGTGAAAATTCCTCGGAAGTCTCTGCCTTTAAATGGACATTTCAAATTGTCAATGAAGGTAAGAAAATTGAAACTTGAAGCAAAGCAAATAATGTATTCACAACATCTGGTTTATTCCAAGTTTTCGGTCACGTTTTTTTTGTGTGTGCGTGTGTCGCGTTTGTCCTGATACGGGTGGCCGATGCTCGATACACCGTTCGTTTCTCGGAACAGATAATGTCCGAGGACAAATAGCAGTGCATATTTTCGCCCCAAATGTAGGCCATTGTTTATATATTTGTACCAGTCTTGCGCGTTATTTGTACTCTACTGAGTGTAGTTGGCCTGGATAAAATGCTTACGTATAAGTGTGTTATTCACCTTATTTAATTATATTTTAAAGTGAAATTATTCGGCTTTACTCTGTATCCAGGTGCAAGAGGTTTCCAACTACGATTTTGAAAACAAAAGAGCTTTTGTTGGCCCTATCCTTCATATTTCAAGCTCTCCGAATGTCGAGTTTAAAAAGCCTGCAACAATAAGGATTCCCATTGCATTGCAACAGAACCAGGGTAAAATTCGGGATCTTTCATCGTGCCATATAAGAATTTTTTACTGCGGTACAAATGACAAATCACGAGAATGGATTGAAATCACAAGAGAATTAAAGACGCCGGCAAAACTAGAGAATGGGGTTGTGACATTCCAAGCGAACCACTTTTGCAAGTAAGTACACAACGTTTCTTTCTGTTTTCTTAATTGACACTAAAACACTTGTCTACAAAGCAATCGCGTGATGGCGCAAACAAATGATTATCAATACAACAGGGCTGGGAGAGTGGATGCATTCCAATCATGAGGTTTTTTTTAGTATAAAAGGGTTTCTTTGTAGAAACACGAATCCTTCAGTAGCTCTTCATTCATGCCTTGAGCATCGATCATTCGTGTCAACTGTTTTCCACCGTTTTTGAAGTTACCATGGCAACCATTATTCTACCTCTAGATTTATCCCACTCCGAATTCTCTTCAAATGCTATTTTTTTAATTTTTCTTAAGGTGGCTCGTAATAGTTTAGACAGAATTACACATGCCCGTCTTTGGTGTTCTATCGCAGCTATACTAGTATTATTTAGAAAAATATTTTAGTACAAACTTGTGCAAGTTTTAGAAATAAACAAATTGAGGTCATTGTGACGTCACAATCGTTGCGATGGCAACGTCATATGACGTCAAAGATACCCTATTTTTGACAATTGGAGGCTAATAACTCAAAAACTTCTCGGTGGTAAATTCTTGGTTTTTGATATATTATTATGTAACCGCCAAAAAGAACATTTTTGCAAATTAAAAAAAACGCAGGATTCGGATTTACGTTATTTTCCATAAACGTGGCTCTGGTAATGAAGGAGTAAGCCAGTATTTGTTGGTTTGAAAAATGCCAGTCTATCCGAAGAACATCTTAGTGTCTTACGACGTATCGTCTTTATTCACCCCCTGACCAACTTGCCACCTAACGAATCTGTCGAGATCCTAGCTGAGAAAGCATTCGCTAACAACTGGTTTAACGAAACTCACAACCTATACATCACGAAATATGATCTGACCGAACTTTTAAGATTAGCCACCAAAGACCAGCTCTTTCAATTCGAAGGCAGACTGTACGAGCAAGTTGACGGGGTTGCTATGGGGTCACCACTAGGACCTTTTACTGGCATTTTTCAAACGAACAAATACTGGCTTACTCCTTCATTACCGGAGCCACGTTGATCAGCGTTACAAAAGATTCCTATTGGAAGCCATGCTGAACCGGGCATTCCGCTTCTCATAATCAAAGGACTTTTTTGCAGTTGAATGTGAACAACTTAAGCGAATGTTTATAAAGCTCACGTATCCACTTAACCTCATCAACTCGACAATTGCTACGTTTGTCTATTTTGTGGTCCAACTCTGTGGTGAAATCTCTGAGACTGACAGAGAAACACAAAAGCCCGTGCGGATTACTCTACCTTTTAAAGATCAGAAATCCGCTGACGCAGTCCGCAAACAGCTGAAAGATCTTGGGAAGAAAATTGGAACTGAGCTTCAACCGGTTTACAAAAGAAGGGAAGTCGCTTTGGTGAAAAATCAGTGGGTTGTTCATTCCTTCAAGTGCGATCGGTGTGATGCTGATTATGTTAGATATACCACACGACATCTTCATAACCACATAGAGGAGCATAAAGCCTCTGTTATTGGCAAGCACATGCATTAAAGAAATCCACGGTGTCGCGAGTCCTGATCTAGTAAAGTTGTTTTCCGTGTTTACGAAATGCCAAGGAAAACTGGATTGTTTTGTTAACGAAATGCTGCTAATTCGAAAAAAAAGACCAACACTAAACACGCAGTCGGACTCTCTCTCTTCTTGTCTTTAGTCTTCTTATTTCCTTGCAGAACGTAAGTCCGATACTGTAACGACCGCTGTACGGTCTATTGCAGTCTAGGGTTAAACGCATATGTTTCCGTTCATTGATACAAAGAACATTAAGTCGTCTGTTTGATTTTCTGCTCTTAAAGCACGTATTCAGTTAGTTTTGTTCAGTTGTTTCCACGCCTTCGTATCGAACACTGAGAAGAAGTAAAAAAACAAGAATTAAGACAAGAAGCAAGCCACAAAAGGAAAGCGCAGGACTGATATTTTACAGCTTTCGACGGTTGTACAAGATTTAGATGTCAATGGAATAAAAAGAAGTGTATTCTACATCTGAGCGTTTCGATCACGAGCCCGGCCATAGAATAGTCCTTACATCAAGACCGGCAACGACACCTCTTGAAACTCTTGAGAGTCGCCCGGCGCTAAGGATACCATTGGCTTCCATCTGGTCCTATTCTTGGCCATTTTCTTGGCAGCAGCCCAAAATACCTCTGTTTTGCACTTGTACTGGACACCTTCAGCTTGGGAAAATCTGAGGATTTATTTCTGCACTATCTCTTCAATCTGATAAGAGTTACATTATAGTCAAATTGAAAGATAAATTACAAGTTGTTTGAGGCTTTGTGCCGTAATTGTTCGTAACTGTCTTGAACGGATACAAACTGAAATTAAACTATATTAAACTTACAATTCTTGTGATCCTTTTCCCGGTCGTAGCCTTGTGTTAGGTTATGTCTCCTTCCCTGAGTTAACTTAGCGTCTCTTTCCCTGATTTAACTTAACATCATTTACAAGACTGCGTCGCTACTGCCCGTCTCATACCGCGTGTTGGTTTTTATATAGATATCCCCCTAGGGACTTAGCATAACCACGCTAGGACTCAACATAATTTCGTGAACGTGCAAAACACTCCCCCTCCAGTGCGGAAATCGTTTTACATTATTATGTGATTAGATTGAGCAACGATATGCATTAATCGCGACATTTGTAGTTGTTTATGTTTCATCGCTTAGTTCCTCCTTTGTTGCAATTAAACAAACTTTGTGAATTGGTCGATCATAAATTGAAGTTGCAGTTTTAAGTCTCGCCTTTCTCACAAGACCATCTGCTCCAGGATAGGTAAGATGCACCAATCCAAGCTTCCATGTTCTTCTCGGGGTTGGTTCCATAATAATAATAATAATAATAATAATAATAATAATAATAATAATAATAATAATAATAATAATAATAATAATAATAATAATAATAATAATAATAATAATAATGATAATAATAATAATAATAATAATAATAATAATAATAATAACTTTATTTAAGTGTCTGGTCTTCTAGCTAGCCTTAAGCTTACTAATCCGGGACACTGTTTAAATTAAAATATAATTATAATATAAGATAAAAACGATTCTGGTCTATTTACATTAAATTATACTACATTTTCGTCGTAATTTCTTGCACGTGACACATTTACTGGTTATTTGCTTGGCCATCTTTCTGACTCCCACAATGCAGAAGCGTTTCCTTGATTCATAAATGAGGCTTTTGTATCCACAATGTGCTCGCTTTTCATGGAGATGTTTAAGGAGTAGGTTTACCATGTGATGTCCGTTTGGTAAAATGATAGGATTTCGTATTTCACTGGGCAGTGACCTGATGTTTTCGAGTCTTCCATATGCGCGTAACAATCCTTGTTCATCTGGTTTTGACATCAGTTTTTGGTCGACAGTGTCTATTTTGATTGTTTCTTGACAACATTTGAACATCTGTAGTTCGGTTTGTCTTAATTCTTCGAGTGAAATTGGGCTCGTGTCGTTTTCTTTCTTTCTTGTATTGTAAACGAATCTCAGAACATAGGCCAGGGTCTTTCTAGCTTTAGCGAACGTTGAAAAGGTCTTCATTAAATGTTGCAAGATAGGGTTGTCTGTCGGTTGTCTGAAGTTTGTTGATTCTTCTGAAGAAACTGTACATGGAGTTGGTTCTTTGCAGTCGGTCGACTTCTCCTTGTTGGACTTCATTTCTTTAAATGATTCTTCGTCGGCTTTCTTTGAATTTTCTTCGAACTTAGGCCACTCTTCTTCGGGGCGCAGCAGAAACGGAGGACCTTCCATCCATGTCTTAATCTCTTCTGGTGGTGCTCCTCGTGTCAAGGTGTCTGCTGGGTTGGCATCTGATCTGTTGTACTTAAATGCTTGCGTGTCAAGGGTTTTCTGAATCTCAGCAACTCTCACCGAAACGAACGGCTTGAATCTCTTTGGGGGCGTTTTAATCAAGGTTAATACGGTTTGTGAATCAATCCAAAATACTGTCTTGGAGTCAGTTATCTCGGCGAATTCCAGTGCTTCTTTGCAAGTGCTGTACAATCCGGCGAGGGTAAGCAGGATAAGGATGAGGATGAGCAGCTTCTGAATTTCGAATTGTACGTCCTCGAAACAGTTCTTTCTCTTAAAGGTTTTCTCTGAGGACAACATACGCTGGAGCGCAACATCGGAATTACTCTCCTTTGGGGGTCCATCATCTGTCCATGGCGTTCGTACTTGGGCTCGCCCATCGATGATTTCCGTTGAATCTGCGATCGACTTGGTAAACTTGTTTCCTTTTAACTCGTTTTCTTTACTCGTGCAAAGCTCTGTTGGCTTGACTCCTAACGTGTCTTGAACAAGGAGTTTCGTCATGTCTTCCAGGGCACTTACCGTTCCCACATCAACTGATCTGATCGCAGAAGATTCATCGCTTTGATCGGAGAATCGGCCAATGACATACCATCCGAAACAATTTCTCTTTGCTATTGGTTCTCCTGGACTTCCGGGAATAACGTGTATGTCAACAAATGCATCAGCAAAGTCTGACCCGATTAACAAGTCAGCTGTTCCACCAGATAAATACAGCTTATTTGAGATTCCTTCTAAGTGCGGATAGCTATTTACAATCTTTCTTGACACTGTTTTTGCTGGACTGCATGGTTTGTTTATTGCGTAAACCTGCATTGGCTTCTGAATGGTTTCTTCTGAAATTGGAACAACAGTAATATTAACTAACTCTGATTCTTCAGACTTCTTCTGTTCTCCAGCCAGTTTCTTGGTTAGGTGCACTTTAGGGCCACTTAAACCTAGTTTCTTTGTTACATTCTTTGAAATGAAACTCGTGTTGGAACCACTATCTAACATAGCGAGGACTTCGACAAAGTTTCCGTCCTTGTCTTTGATCTTCACTTTCTGAACTGGACAATGTCCGGGGTCATTCCTCGCTTGTTGAACGTTGTGGGTACTGACTTGAGTTCTTACCCAATGATCTGGGACGTTACTCGTTCCCTGCATGCTAGGATTACTGGTTCCTTGCGTGGAGTTTGCATACGGAGCGGCTTGAGGATTAAAACTGAATTTAGCTGGAACAAATAGTTCACTGTGAAGTGTACGGTGATGTCTTCTGGGGCATTTGTCGCAAGTTGTTCCGTCCGGTTGTTTACAAACGTTTGTATGGTGTTTTTGTAAGCACTTTCGGCAACGATTATTTTGTTTTACTACTTCCCATCGCTGATCGACTGTTGCTTGTTGATATTCTGGGCACGCAGAAAGTAGATGTTTTGCTTCGCAGCCTAGTGGACACACATCATCATCATCGGACGTTTCACTGTTTATTGTACGATTGTCAAATTTTCGTGGAATTCTGTGATTGTCTGAATTGTCACCGGAATCGACATCCTTTCCGACACGAGATCGCAAGCTTGCTTCACTGTTCAGCCAGTCTTTCAAGTTCAGAACATTTTCTTCCTTTCCCATGCGAAGCATTTCACGGCCGAATTCTATGTTGTCTTTTGTGTCTAATTTTGAAAGAAGCTGAGACATGACAAAGGGCGCTTCTTTGGCATTTGTCACCGCGCAACCGTTTTGTTCCATGTTGTTTACGAATCCAAGAATCATGGCTGCATACCAAGAAAGTGAAGATGAATCACCCTTAACTTGTTTATGATTAGTGATTTCTTTCAATAGCCCATCCATTAGCTTTCTCTGATCTCCAAACTCGGTATCCAAAATTTTCCATGCATGTTCGATAGTTTTGCATGGCGTGACTTGATTTGACCAAAACGAATTTTTAGGTAGCGCTTTGCGGGAGTCTTTGTAATCGTTCGTCCTTGTCCTGTTTGTATTTTTCCATCCAGAAATTGAATTCATACTTCCAAGTCGCATAATTTTTCCTGCTACCATCCCAATTAGGAACCGTCAGTTTTTCTAGTCCGTGATTAACGTTCTTTTGTGTACTTAAAACATCGGCCATTTTAGTGACTGCGAAAGCCATTGCATCGAGCTTTTCGTGCTCATCAGTGGGTTTCTTGTCTGCGTTCCACTTCTTTTGATATACGACGAACCTTTTGGTGCATTCCAAATAATCTGTTTTCACTTTGTCGCCAATTTGCTTGTTTGTACTCGTTTTGCGATAAGTGTCTCAATGTTCTCTACTTTAGGTGGCATGTTTACTAGAATAACTAAATTAATTATTTAATGTAACTCTGTTGTAATTTCTACTTTCTTGAACTTCGCCTTGCTTTACGGCTTCGTTAAATAACTTCACACTAGAATAAGCTAGAATATTTAATAATTAATGTCACTTGAATGTCAGTTCTTCTCGCTTGAACTTGATCTTGCTTTACGGCTTCGTTAAATTCGTAGTCTAATGGAATTTTACCTCTAAATTTGTCCCGGTAAATTTACTAATTCAGGATTCGTCCGTAGTAGGCTTTTACCGGTGTTTGGATTCTCGTTGACCTTCTCTTTGTAACAAGAAGTTTTCTCGTCGACTGATAATCCGCGGCAACGCCAAACTGTCAATTTGTCCACAAGGTCCACGGTTCACGTTCCGCCAAGCCAACGTTGTCTAAGAATTTTTGTCTGTTTTGCACTTGTACCATCCTCGGAGACCCAGGGGCAGTTTGTGGGGCAAGAGAAACGCGAAAAAGCGGGTAAAAAATAGCGCGAAACTGCCAGTTACATAAATCAGCATATAAAAGTTCTATTGACTGAAAGTGCCCCTGGGGAAAGATTCTTACCAGACCAGTTCAAAAAGCTCTCTGAATACTGCCTCGTGATTGGGCAGAAAAATCTTTTGTTTTCCCTTTGTATTATTCTGCCCAATCGGCGAACAGCTTGACTGCGGTCCTTTTGTTGTGTTCTCATGCAAACGAAGTATGTACACAAAGCCAGTTCGCTCGCTATATCTGTCTTGCTTTTTAGCGGAGAATTTGCTCGGGAAGGAAACGTTTCGGCTAGTGCCTCCCCTGGTCGAAAACGTCGAAAGTTTGACGGCCATGCCCGCGGAGAAACGGCGGATTCTTCAGATTGTGGTCGATCGCAGGAATCGTAACACTTGAATGCTGCTTGCGAGCTATTAAAGTTTGTGTGCGATATGCAGCTTGTTGCACTGCTATAAAAATGGATGTTTTTCAGATCTTTTACGGAAAGATTGATGACAGTTTGAGGCGAAACTTTTCCAAACAAGAGTATATTTTTCACGAACAAACCAGGCAGATGTGTCAAGCGGCCGATCGCGACTAGCTACGCGTGCAAAGCGTGCAGCAGCGATTCTAGCACTGGCTTTTGTGTACAAAAGGACAAGGGTCAAGCTGGTCGTCGATTGGGCAGAATAATACAAAGGGAAAACAAAAGATTTTTCTGCCCAATCACGAGGCAGTATTCAGAGAGCTTTTTGAACTGGTCTGGTAAGAATCTTTCCCCAGGGGCACTTTCAGTCAATAGAACTTTTATATGCTGATTTATGTAACTGGCAGTTTCGCACTATTTTTTACCCGCTTTTTCGCGTTTCCCTTGCCCCACTAACTGCCCCTGGGTCTCCGAGGATGCACTTGTACTGGACACCTTCAGCTTGGGAAAATCTGAGGATTTATTTCTGCACTATCTCTTCTGATTAGAGTTACATTATAGTCAAACTGAAAGATAAATTACAAGTTGTTTGAGGCTTTGTGCCGTAATTGTTCGTAACTGTCTTGAACGGATACAAACTGAAATTAAACTATATTAAACTTACAATTCCTGTGATCCTTTTCCCGGTCGGAGCCTTGTGTTAGGTTATGTCTCCTTCCCTGAGTTAACTTAGCGTCTCTTTCCCTGATTTAACTTAACATCATTTATAGTCTAGGAGCCAAGTCTGAGAAATGTTCGAGTCGTTGCACCCCTCTGCTATATTTGTGAGAATAGCAAAAAAGACAGATTAACATCTTAGTAGTACAGAAAAATATTTTTTATTGATGGGCTAGCGGGACATCGCTCCGAAATCCGCATTCCCGTACGGATACCGTTTTATCCCATAATGCTAATTTTTCAAACCTGAATTGTGCCAGTGATTTTTAAATGATTGTAGACTTTCCATTTTTTCTCCAAAATACTCCAAACTTGGACACAGAATAGAACATTACTTATTCTTGTTTTAAGATTGTTCTGATGACGTTTCCCTGGTAACTGTTGCTAGGAGACTTAATGATTACAGTACGTATAGAGTTAAATCAATTCAATACGCTTTAAACCGTAAATAATCTCAGAGAAAGTTGTCTACGAGAGTTATGCAGCACTATTTCATCACCTTTTGTCAACTAAAATGGTTTTGTTTGAACACATTTAAAGAAACTGTCATTAAAGATGTGAATATTGTTCATCGTGTCATTAAAGATGTGAATATTGTTCATCGTGGTGTAGGATAGGCGATGGAGGCAAGACGTTTCGACTGCAATACTGCTAGGATTTATCAGGCAATGAGATCGATTGTTTGCACGTTGGTTCGCTACTATTTGTGTATTTCGATCCTCATTATTATTACGACTAACGGATGTTGTTCCCTCAGAGGTCCGATTTGTAGTTGAACGGCTGTTGTGGTAAGTACCTGTAAGTATAGGGTAAAACCGCTGTAAAATTATTGCGTGGATTTGTTGTTGGCTGTTGGTCATGTGGTCTTAGTGAGTTTTTGTATGAACGGAGAAGGATATACGTTAGCAACAAGTACCGACGATGAATGTTTCTTTTCTTTTTATTAGAGATAACTAATGGTTTTGTTGTGAGATGTTTGGCACGGTCATATAGACACTTAACGGCACCACGCTTCACTGACTGAGGATGGTGTGAGTCAAAGGCCAGTATTGATCAGTGCGTGTGGGCTTCCGTACATGGTATGCCGTTTGCCCGACACTGACACAAGTGGGGTTTTTTTGCATGCAGAACTAGTGGTGTCATATCGTGTGATAGCATGGAGACCTTGAAGCGCATCGTATACTGCACGGCCGAGCTTATCCTGGAGATTATATTATGGATTGGTATGTAACGAGGCTTGTCCATCGTACCGATCTTGAACCAAAGCTCATTGCATGACAGAGTCAAGAAGAAGTGCACAGAGAGCACTGCAACGTCTGTCTCTGGGAATAGATGATGACTTTTCCACAGGTTTCTGAAGCATGTTTAGCATGCAGAAGAATTCTGGTATCGGCCTCTTCGTAGTCTGCTTCAAGCTCTGGGAAGAACATCTTTGCCGTATACTACATCAACTGCGTCAAACGGGTCACAAAATCATCCACTGATCAAAAACCTCTTTTCAGGTTTGAGCTTCAATTCTGCCGTTTTAACCTGTCTCGCAGAGAAAACGTACCAAAGATGTCTCGTTTATGGGTTGCTCATAATATAAACTTGGCCAACGTACTGCTTCAGAATTTGTGTCTTCCCACTCCTCGATGTTCTCTTTCTCCTCCCTTAATGAAATTCGGGTTGTCGTACCGGTTAAATACAACATTCAATTCTTGAACAATCCTCTTGGCTAAGTGCTGCTGTGACTTCTGCAAATAGCTTTTGAGTAAGATCTCCAGAGGTAGTAAAACCAGCTGACATCAAGGATTGGAGCAAAGCCATTTCATCGAAGATTAAGGCTGCTTCTAGCTCACTTGAAGGTAGTCTTCCAACTCCAAAAGATACTCGCTCCAGTTCGGCTGGGGCTTTCCACAAGTTGCTCGGCAACTTTTTGGCAACTTTTCATATTTCTAGCAACTTTTTCTCCTTTGAGCAACTTTTTTCCTCTTAAGCAACTTGCATTTTGAGCAGTTTCCAGCCCGAAGATCGTCGAAGATTATCCGAGAGTTGTTCAAAGACCAAACGAACGTTCCCGAAGATTTACGAAGTTTGCCGAAGATTTTCGAGGAACATCTGAAGACGTTTCAACTTTGCATTAAAACATTACAAAACTCGTCAGGAAACATGACGCCATCGATATCTTCACGATTTTTCCCAGTTAAAGAAAACCTTGTTATTTAACAAATGTTCCCCATAATATGTTGTTTAGATACTTCTTTTGCTGTAAAATTGCAGAAAACTGCTTAGAAATCTAACCCTCAAAGGAAAATTAGCATATATTTATAAAATTTCTTTTGATGATAAAAAGCAGTGTTTTAGATCTTTTGGAGAAACTTTCGAGCAACTTTTATTATCAGAAGCAACTTTTTGGGATTTTTGCAGCAACTTTTGAGCAACTTTTTGAGAAATTACGGGCAACCTTTTGGGAAATCTCGAGCAACTTGTGGAAAGCCCTAAGTTCCGCCAAAAGCACACTCTTGGTGGTCTTCCTCAGTGAGCCATCTGGATGTGTCAGTGCGTATGGGACATTTGATAGCTCATAACTCAGCACCGGCCTCTTTCAATGTAATGTGACGGTTATTTGCCACGACTAGTAAACGCCCAGATAAGCTTCGGCCCCCTTCGGTCTGCATTAATGGTATTTTTTTGGTCTTTTGCTCTCCAATTCTTACCTTTTTGGAGAACGAGGCAGACGTGGCACATAAGCCTTCGTGATTTTGTCCCAAAGGCCAGTGGCGTTGCTGTCAAGCCTTTTGGACACAAATTCTTTACCTCTGGCCACTCACGCCTGTTTTGCAAATAACAGTTGGTCTGTTGTCTGAGGTGGCATCACCACACCAGTCGCAATGTTGAGGAATGGCGCTGGTTCGTCGCCTTTCCGAGCCAACTTGAAGGGGTTTACCATATGCATAGGTTCCTTGATTACAGCTACCACCTTCGTCTTTGGCTATCTTGTTTAATGAAGCAGACGCGGATACGCGGCGCTTGGGTACACCCATTCCTATATTACTATATTGCGTGATGAGCATTTCCATGGTTTTTGAGGTTATTATTAGAGGGGCGTCTTTTAGACACGGGTCGTTTATTAGAAAGGGGCGTCTAATACAAACTCTACACTTTAGGGGAGGTGTTAAATAGATACGAGGCGCTTATTTGAGAGTGTGCGTTTATTAGATCATTTACTGTAGTCCTTTTTAAACTTGAGCAAAAACTCTTGAAATAAGTCTACAGAACACTGGGCGCAAAATATCAAATTGCAGAACCAACCAGGGTCGTAATTAAGAGGCTGTATCTGTAATAGTGGTCTGCCCGATCTGGCTTGTTAAATAGATTTCGCTCTTTTCTAGTGTGTTGCAAGACTTTCATGTACTTATACTAAAAACACAATTCACTTAACCGGATCATTAATTTTTTTTCGAGTTTTTAAGGATTTTGGGTTCACCCGAACGAGCACTTGTAACGACCACTGTCAAGGCTTAAATTTACCACAACTTTGAAAATTAATTAAAAAAGAACTAACAACTTCTGTACCAAACAAACACTACAGCCTATTAAGTTATGTCTTTTTAATTTATCACACCAACTTTCACGAACATTGAGCTCGAATCAAGCTAGCAGCAGAACATTAATGACACCCCTATCACACACCTTGATGAAACACTTGAAAACGGCTCAGATTCAAACTTTATTTTTTAAAAAGTGAGGCGGTCTACTTCAATCAAACCAACGCAGCCGAAAAGTAGATGTAATAGAAAATGTTCCTATCGAAAAAAACCTTTTGGTATCGTCTTAATGAAATATTTACAGCTGTGTAAACTTGCCCAATTTCGAAGATCTTCATGTTTGCAGCCATTTTAAGGGACTCGTCAGGACGAGGAGTTTCATCAACTGGCCTCGCAGACATACCTCACACCTTCAGAAATAAACAAAGATTAGATATAAATGCAGTGCAGTTCAACTGAAAGAGAATAAATCGTGTTTAAAAATGGAAGCTCGACTTATATTTCAACGATTTCTACGGGCGTAAGGTCATTCTTGTTCGAATTTCGCTTGATGATTCCACAACAAATAACAATATTTGACACGCAGACTTTGACTGAATGTAGCGTTTGAATCAGTTAAAGGTAGTAACCTCGTGCTTTTCCTTCTTTACCGGCGTACAGCGAAGTTGTTTTCACGACAAAACAGCAAGCATCAGGTAAACAAGACCAAACTGACATGTTTATCGATTGGTCGGTTATATACTTCATGTATGGAATACCGTTGTGTACCGTATGTGTACCGTATAGTGCCTCATACATGAAGTAGTGACCGACAGGCCGTTTCTTCAGCTGTTTCTTCGACGTTCAACGTTTTGCGATGGAAAATCTTTGCTGTACGCCAGTAAGGAAGGAAAAGAACAAAGTTACCGCCTTGAGCTGATTCATAGGTTACATTAAGTCGAAGTTTGTATGTCAAATATTGTTATTTCTAGTGGAATCATCGAGCGAAATTCCAATAGTAACAACCATACGTCCGTAGACGTCCGTAACAGTCAAAATGTAAGTCGAGCTTCCATTTTTAAACACGATTTATTCTCTTTCAGTTGAACTGCACTGCATTTATATCTAATTTTTGTTTATTTCTGAAGGTGTGAGGTATGTCTGCGAGGCCAGTTGATGAAACTCCTCGTCCTGACGAGTCCCTTAAAATGGCTGCAAACATGAAGATCTTCGAAATTGGGCAAGTTTACACAGCTGTAAATATTTCATTAAGACGATACCAAAAGGTTTTTTTCGATAGGAACATTTTCTATTACATCTACTTTTCGGCTGCGTTGGTTTGATTGAAGTAGACCGCCTCACTTTTTAAAAAATAAGGTTTTAATCTGAGCCGTTTTCAAGTGTTTCATCAAGGTGTGTGATAGGGGTGTCATTAATGTTTTGCTGCTAGCTTGATTCGAGCTCAATGTTCGTGAAAGATGGTGTGATAAATTAAAAAGACATAACTTAATAGGCTGTAGTGTTTGTTTGGTACAGAAGTTGTTAGTTCTTTTTTAATTAATTTTCAAAGTTGTGGTAAATTTAAGCCTTGACAGTGGTCGTTACAAGTGCTCGTTCGGGTGAACCGAAAATCCTTAAAAACTCGAAAAAAATTAATGATCCGGTCAAGTGAATTGTGTTTTTAGTATAAGTACATGAAAGTCTTGCAACACACTAGAAAAGAGCGAAATCTATTTAACAAGTCAGATCGGGCAGACCACTATTACAGATACAGCCTGTTAAGTTCTTGTTATAAATAAGATAACTTTATTTTTACTGTTTATACTAACTCTTTTAGTCTGGGTTCCTAGAGATATTTGTGAAGCGAGTGTGACTCTCCAGGTGTAGGAATATCAGGGTAAATAAATCACGATATTGTATAAATGTAATTTTTGAATTGTTATCACTCACCTCTCAACCTTTAATTGCTAACGTGAGAAAGTGCCACATCTTGGAAAACAATATTTGAGAAAATGATTTAAGCCAATATTACGTATAACGCGCTGCGTAACAGGAACTCCTCTGAATGACTGTCTCAAATGAATGATTAATTTTTATATGCTTACACCCTGGCGTTCTTGTTTACTAATTTGGGAAAATATACTAATAAGTTTTTGAACAGGAAAAGAAGCCCACGTCCAGGAAGCTAACAAAAACAAACATTTAATTGAACAAAGTGAATTTGGAATACTCGCGCTGCACAACTCTACTTGGCAACTTTTCGGGATTTTTTGTTTTGATTAGAACATAGAAAATTGATGTTTGGCCAATAAAAAATTTATAACGTTTCCTACCAACAGTTCATATAGAAACAGCAAAATAAACCTATGCTTAATGATGTGACTAACGTTAGAGAATTTTGACTTAATATTGTATATCCTATTAAGATTTGAAAATCAGAGGCAGAACTAAGATTTGCATAATTCACGTAGCGTTAATTATGCAAACATGCACAGTAGAAAATGCCCCATAACAGTGTGATGTCCTGCTGTCCCATCAATAAAATACGTCATTCTGTATTCCTTAAACATTTTTCTACAATTCTGTGCTATTCAGACAAATATAGCAGGGGGTGCAACGAAATTCATTATGTCGGCCTCTTTTCAGCCTTGGCTCCTAGACTATTACAAGACTGCGTCGCTACTGCCCGTCTCATACCGCGTGTTAGTTTTTATATAGATATCCCCCTAGGGATTAGCATAACCACGCTAGGACTTAACATAATTTCGTGAACGTGCAAAACAACCTCTATTGCTTTCAGTTCTTTCATACGAGAGCGCCTCCATGACTGCACGGGTCCCCCTCTCTTTCATTTACCTTGTGGTTTTCACTCAAGGGATGTCTTTGCTATGCTGCCTTCCGGCTTCTTAGCGTATGCCCTATTCATTGCCAAGCCTTTCTTTTCAACTCAAACTCCAATGGCTCCTGACCTGTCAGTTGCCAAAGTTCCTCATTTCTTATATTATCCTGCCATCTGATACCAAGAAAACTTCTCGAGCACTTGTTCACAAATACTTGTAGCTTGTTTAGCAGATCGTTGGTGATCCTCGAGGTCTCTGTCCCATAGATTTGACGTTAGAGAAAAGATCATCGGTTTTGTCTTGCGTGACAAAGAAGTTATCCATACTGGTTTCAAAATTGCAAAGACTTGTCTAGCCTTTCCTATGCGAGCCATGACATAATTATCCGCACCACCGGTTTTGTTGATGATACTACCCAGACACTGAAAGCTCTCTACTTCTTCTAGCAGCGCTTGGCCGATTCTTAATCCCCCTGCTTGGTTGGTCTTAGCCTTCATCAATTTTGTTTTGTCAGCATTAACTCTGAGACCTGCTCTTCCACCGGTAACTATCAAGTCCTCCATCTTACTCTACATATCGTGCAACCTGTGGGCTAACAAAGCCAAATCATCTGCATATTAAAGATCTTCTTATGTCTTCATCAAGTGTCATTAAATTCCTCTTGCGGATGTACCAAACGCCTGCTTTGGCACCCAATCACGAACAACTAGAAACAAAAGGAGCGCAAGAAGACAGCCTTGTCTCACCTCAGTCAGCATCTCAAAGGACTTAGTTAGAAGTCCACCGTGTACAATCTGTGTTTTGAAGCCTTCATAATATTTCCTGATGAGGTTCGTGATCTTCTCTGCTACTCCCTAGTAACCGAGTAATTTCCAAAGTACATCTCTGTTGACACTGTCAAAGGCTTTTGCAAAGTCCACAAAACAGATATATACCGATGATTGCCATTCGACTGACTGCTCCACAATGATGCGTAATGGGGCAATTTGGTCCGTGAACTTCGTCCCCTTCGAAAACCAGCTTGCTCTTCCCTGAGCATTACATCCAAAGCGCCGTTCAGTCTGTCTATAATCACTTTGCTGAGGATCTTTCCTACAATACTGAGCAGCATTATGCCTCCCCAGTTCTTACATAGGTTTAAATCTCCCTTCTTTGGTAGTTTGATCAACAGTCCTACCTTCCAGTCATTAGGTATTTTCCTTCCTTCCAGATCTTATTCAAAAACTTATGTAAGACATCCACTATGATCTCTTCCCCAGCTTTTAAACCCTCTGGTGGTATATTATCTAATCCTGGTGCTCTTTCCCTTTTCAGCTTCTTCGCCGCACAGATCTCCACTTTTGTGATGCTACCTATGTTAATGAGCACGTCTGACAGCTTCCCCTCCTTATTTCTCACTGGTCTGTCCTTGTTTTGTAATAGTAGTAGTAGTAGTAGTAGTAGAAGTCTTTATTAAGAAACTAGTCACAACAAACGTGTGGCTTTACAATAAAAAAAAAAAAACAATCTAAAATAAGCTAAACTAATAAAATGAACCTATTATATATATCAGTTACAAGGATTTTAAGAAATAAATTTAAAAAGACATCTATTTACAAAAGTGCGTTTGAAACGTTCTGTTTTTACTTTAGGGAGTATAAAGTCATGGCCCCTTTCTCTAAGAGCTCTGTTCCGTTTGGGTGGGAGCAAGTCATATAATACATGGCCAGTGTCACTTGTGATTCTGTTGAAAAGATCACTGTCCCTATTCTTAATAACATCAGATATCAAAATGTTCTTATTTGTATAGCCAAAACGATAGGCTCGCCGAAAGAAAGTGTCAATCCGATCTAAATATTTGCCTTGATAGGCGGAGCCCCACACTTCTAATCCATACAAAAATAATGACATTATTAATGAGTCGAAGAGTTTACTAAGCTGATCTTTAGTGTACCCTTCTTTGAGATCTTGTACATGCGAAAGTATTTGATTAAATGCAGCACACACAGACACTTTGAACGCTAATGACCGCAAAACACTTTTTTAACGATGACGTAGTTAACGCTTTATGTCGGAGCCCTTCGATCGGTTCTGTCCCCATTGAACGACCGAATAGGACTGGGAACTAACTAAGAACAAGTTTTAAGAAGAAATTTCTACTCAGACCGAGCGGGCAGTGGTACAAAATGTAAAATCAAAAGTCTTGATATGTTGCCCAAAGAAAGCCTATGGTAGGCCTAGAAACGTGGTGGGATTTTTTTCTTCAAATATTTCTTGATCCGGTCAAAAACTTACAAAACGGTTATGACCCCCCCGTGTCTTCTAAAACACATAGAATAAACATGACTCATACCGTGTCGTAAACTTCGCACTGGGTCATTCGCATTAAACGAAACCCCGTTTTTGAGCCTAGAAATGTACTATTGATGTGTTTATAAGTCATTTGAGTCCAAACTTTCTTTTCTAATTTAATTTTCAAGGTCACGACGAGCCGCTGAAAATCACTAAAATTCGGTTGCTCGAAATTCTTAATTTGGCGCTCTTTTTCGAGAGACAATTTCCCTACCCGGTAAAACTCCAAATTACTTGAAACTCAGATATTTTGAAAGGGGAAATGCCGTTCTAAAACCTGGTGTAAAAATTTATTTCGGGCTCTCTATAAGCGCTGAGTGTAAACGCTCTCAAAATACTTATAATTACAAAATTACCTGTCACTGAAATGTAAACAATTGTCAGTACATTCTTCCGACCAGACAGTCCAAAACGTCTTCTTTTTAGTCTTCCCTCTTGTTTCTAATGCTATTGTATGTAATCTTCAGCAGAAGCTCCCTGTTAAGATCATCTTGAACACTATATCTTCCAAATATCGAGTATAAGGCGAATTTCGAATTCTATCGCCATCTTCATCGAATATTCCCAAGCGTGCCGTCGACAACTTCAGCACATCTCCGTGTTGACATTCAACTTTAAAACTGCTCTCAGGTCTGCCATCACATTCCCATCTCCTGTTAAACAGCCGTCGAATAAATATACCCTTCTTGTGTCAACCCTTTGATTTCTCGACCGAAATGCTGGCCCGTTGTCAGTTGTTGTTAACGTTCATGGTCGGCCGTTAAACATCAACCAGACAACTGTTGTGCTCCGATTACATGTTGACAAAGTTGCTTGTCACGCAATCCCTTCCGCAATAGTCATGAAAAAAATTAATCGAATATACGGTTTGTTTTCAAGCCCATTCTAAAGGTAATTGATTTTGAAACATAATTTTAAGTGAAATTGCCTTTTCTGTTTTCATTCCTTCTGGTAACACCTCAACATACCCGGGAACCCGAGAAAGGTTCATGAGTAGTCAGGGTGGATCAGTAAGTAGTTTTATCGAACGTTTTGTGGAGCAATGTGTTTTTACCCAAGGTTTTTTTTTTTGTCATTTCAAGCAATACTTTTACCAAAACCTTTCAAGCGCCGAACGTTTAAATTTCAAATGCATCAAGTTCCGCTATTAAAGTGAATTTGAAATCCAAATTTTCTCCTCGGGGAGCATGCCCCCATACCTCCACGGACCCCCCCCCCCCCTAAGTTTACTCACTTCAGGGTTCGACTTTCAGCCCCCCCCCCCCCCCCCCACTCAAATTCTTCCTGCGCGGTCCCTGATAGGAGATTTCTATGCGAGAAAGTACGAAGGAAGGAAGTTGTAAATCTTTCTCCGGCCGTGAACGTGAAGACTGCATTAGACGATCGCGTGCGTCATTATAAATACATTGCTCCCGCCCGAAAATATGTGAATTTAAAACTTTAACTTTCTTGATATAAGCTGCATGCTAAATACTGATTTAAAGGAAGTAAAACGTACAAGATTGTGGGTGATAAGAATTCAAAACACTGGCAATAATACGCGACTTTTCTCACAGACAAGCGGAAGGCCAGTTTTTGCTTTGTTTGTCTTCATAAAACAAATAGCACAGATGCCAAAGATAATATAATTTTTTTTATTTTTACTTTAAAACTTAAGGTTCATAAGTCCAGTTTACTTTGATAGGATCCCTGAAATCTTAAAGTGTATTATCTCTCTTTCTGAAGAGATCATCAATATGCTGCAATTTTTGCCGCGAATTGTTTGTTTACTGAGGTACATAAGTTTTTCTCTGAAGTCGAGTCTCATGTTTCATAGCCGGCGTTTTTACCCGTTATAAAATCTATTTCCACGCGCGCAATAAAAGTTACTGATGTTATCTAACCATATGATGAGCCTGGACTTTTTTTCGCACAAAAACGAGCTGCATACATCTCTGTGAATGATGTTACAGGAGACTATGAGAAAAGTGAAACCGGAACCAACACACTTTTCTCAGAGTTATGATTCGTTCCTGTTGTTGTTGTTTTTTATGTAAGCCCTTTTCCCCCTTTATTTTAACCCTGTAAATCAGTTAATTTTCGTTTTTACAGTACATAAAACAAAAATCGAGTATTTTCAATATTTCTAGTCAACGGGTACAACGTTTTGTTGTCCAATTAAAGGAATACACAAAACCGGTCAACAAAACTTCAAACTAAAAGGCTCGGATACAGTAAGCGAGCGTTCAAAATGTACTAATTGCAACAGTGGCAAACTTGTTGAAACTTTAAAACGCAGAAACGTTTAAGAGCATTTTAAGTATCAGCGAGCGAAATAAAAAAACAAAGTTGCTTGTCGGCCTTAAAAAATGCACAAAGGCTATTTCGTTAAGTAACAAAACGTCTTGGTTTAGTTTTTTTTCAAATGTGAAATTTATTTATAGATCCGTCTAGCCATTATGTAGTTTTTTTTTTTTTTTTTTTTTTTTTTTTTTTTGAAAAATTTAATCTAGTCGACTGTTTCCTTTACTAAGTAGTTGCTGTAGCGTCATTGTTATTTGTATATATGCATAGTTTTTCTGCTGTTTTTTTTTTTTTTTCCTTTTTTGCACTGTAATTGTGGCATGAGGCATTGTTAGTATCACTGAAAGCATAGCAAAAAACAAAAGAAAAAGAAAAGAAAAAAAAAAGAGAGAAATATATATGTAGATTTAAATAAGTAATAAGCACATACAGTATTGTAAATTAGATAGTATTGTAAGTTTTGTAATGTTAATATGGTAGGTAACACCAGTATTTTATTAGGATATAAGGTATTGTCAGTATTGTTAACAATGTTTTCTTGTACTGTTAGTAACTGTAAGTAATGTAGTTAATGTTAGTATTGTAAGTAATGTTAGTTTTGTTTAAGTAATTTGTGGTATTGTAAGTATTGTTAGTATTGTAAGAAAATTTGTTGTTCTCAATAAAAAAAAAAAAAATAAAAAATAAAAAATAAAAAAAAAAAATAAAAAAAGTAACAAAACGTCTTAGAAACAGACAATATTTACAGAGCCGTAATCTAATTAGCCTGCATTTAGTGGCTTCACTTCAGTTGAACATTTCCCACGGTTTGGTAATCGATAAATCTGCAGTAGTTGTTGATAGAGGTCATTTGCTCCTTTCAGAAACTAGTTGGAGGTGCTTGCGCCTCCGACAAACGATACGAACGAGAAGTCGTTGTTACGGTATTGTCATGTGAACGAGATATTTCGGGGCACACTCGCAGTGGATCAGGGATGTGTACTCTGAAGTTGACCTTATTTTAGCACGTGCATCCATATTCTCGCTTCCGTGCGACATTTCATCGTGGACAATTTGTCCAGCTCATCGCTCTTCTTTGGAAATTGGCTGGCGTAGAGGGGCTAATCGATGCCGAGTAGCACTAGTACGCGTTTAATAACGAGTTTCGATTAAAAAGGTGGTGTCTTCCGTTTGGTTTGCTTAAAAACTGCTCAATTCAGGCCTGAAAATTTTATTTGTTGCAAAGAGGCAGCATAATACTCAGTAAGGCCCTGTTTATACGTCGCACAATCGTCGAATTTAATTGGGACGAAAATAATTCAAGGACCATTAAGCAATTAAATTCGACGATTGTGCGACGTTTAAATGGAATTAGATTCGTCTGGTAAATTAAATTCGTCCAAGACGTTGTATTCGTCGCGGTAGGACGAAAAAAATATTGATAGCCCGTCTTCAGTTTAGACGTCACACAACAAACGCATCGAATTAAATGCATACATTATCATAATGTATCCACATTGAGCCCGTGGTAGATTCGTGGAAAGTTTTTTTTTGTCGCATGCGCACAGGCGTCTTCTCCCGTTCTTCGCACGTTGTTGAACTATGTCGTCGGTTGTGGAGGAGAAAAATGCCGTCCGCTTGCATAAATTGCGACAGGACCACAAAATATTCATGCATAGCTTGTGGGAGAAGTGTGTATGTTCGGTTGGAATGTTCGATTGCTGAAGAAAATGAAGAAACGGTGGGATGGGAGGCAAACAAAAGTGTTGGTAACTGTTTGCAGTGTGCTCCTGGGGGAGTTTCTGTCACGGTATTTTTCTCAATGTCGGGTCGAATGCTCTTTAAAATAAAGTTGAATGTTTTCTTGACTGTCGAAACGCTTTCTTGAATCTTCCTTCATCGTATGTCGCCCAGACCAATTCCCAACATCACATGTATTTCTGATACTGCGACGACAACTCCGGTGACGCTGAACTTCTTTATCATCGACTAATTGTAACAGCAGTAAACACGCGCAAGAAAACTTTTCTTCATCACTACCAGTGTCAACATTCGACGTCGCAGCTGCCTTCTCCGCTGTCTTTCTCCGGATATTTTCTCCAGCAATAATGCCTTCGTAAACCTCGCCAGGTTGTTTTGGTTAAATCTGCGCGCTCCGAAAAATTTCGCGACCTCCCGTTAGTTTTTGCCGGCGGGAATTATCCCCGCCACTGGTCAGAAGTGCTTAAGACTCGAGTGAAAGATTAAATTCGGTTGAATTAAATTCGACGTCTAAATTAGGCAGCAATTAACGTCGACTAATCGACGAATTTAATTTGAATTAAATTTGTCTAAATTAAATTCGACGTATAAACAGGGCCTAATTGATGTTCGGTTAACATCCCCTGGACGTGTGCCGCCCTTTGAGATTTTTTTCGTAAATTTGAAAAGAGGAATTTCTTCATGATACTGGAACTTTCTGTTCATTTACCCATTGCAAAAATTTTCGGATATATCTGTCACCTATGTGTGTCAAGGACTTTTGACCTTGCCATGGAAACGTCATAATTATAGCCAAAATATTCATTTTCGTCATTTTTATTTATTTTTCCAGCTTTTGAGCATAATAACTTGATTAGCTAACCAAACTATGTCAATTTTAGCAGGCTGAGGTAAATATAACAACACTTTCGGTAGTCCAGTCCCCGGAACTCTCTCTTCCGCGCACCCCCTCTCCTCACCCCCTCCCCCCCCCCCCC
Source organism: Oculina patagonica (assembly GCF_052425735.1). NCBI lineage: Eukaryota > Metazoa > Cnidaria > Anthozoa > Scleractinia > Oculinidae > Oculina > Oculina patagonica. Next base: position 20,985,389 of record NC_135764.1, read on the forward strand.
GTATCACGGTTCGGGTGGAAATTTGCTTCAACGTTCGAGGGATAACAATTATGCAGAATGTAAACTTTTTAACTTCACGTGCCTGTATAGTAATGTGTAATTAATTATCAAGTGATGTAATAAACTAGCAAGTTTTATCTGTTTAATGAGAGCTATATCAATAAACTTTCTCTGTTAGACCACACATTAAGATGGATCGACGTATCCTGTGACATAACAGACATAATACTCGAAAATACACTGAGATTGTGATATATGTATGTAATATGTTATTCAGGTACGTTAAACAAAATCTTTCTGGGGTGTTGAACAGACGAATACCGAAGAATATTAATTAATATATATATTTTTCCATTTATGGAAATCAAGCAACGAAAACCTGACGAGTGACCATAACAAAGCCGTTGCGTGACATGCAAATTCAGTTAAGATCGGAGGTCAACGGTTTCTGAATGGACCGTGTTGAACAGCAATCGAGTATTTTAGTTCAGAAAGAAAAGCGTTGACACAAGAAGGTTTTATTATGGACTGCCGTTTAACAGGTGATGTGGATGAGACAGCAGATCTGAGAATTCCGAGAGAATCGTACAAAGGCTGTAAAGTTGAATGTCAACACGGAGATGTATTGGTTAATTTCGCTGTCTCCACGCTTTCGCACAGGAGTCTAAATATGCCTTTCACTCGATACTTTGGATAATATCGCATTGAAGATGAGTCAAACAGGAACATTTTGCGGTGTTTTACATCCAAAAATCCGAGAAATACAAGCCGGAACATTGGATTCAAGACGTTTTTGATTTGCTGGTCGAAAGCATGTTGCTGTTAATTACAGTGAAGTGACAGGTAATGTTGTGTTTATCCGTATTTTGGGAGCTTTCGGACGCAGCGCTTATAAAAAGCCCTAAACAAATTTTTACATCAGGTTTTAGAACAGCATTTCCCCTTTTAAAATATCTGAGTTTCAAGTAATTTGCAGTTTTACCGGGTAGGGAAATTGTCTCTCGAAAAAGAGCGCCAAATTAAGAATTTCGAGCAACCGAATTTTAGTAATTTTCAGCGGCTCGCCGTGACCTTGAAAATTAACTTAAAGAAGAAAACTTGGACTCAAATGACTTATAAACGCTTCAAAAGTACATTTCTAGGCTCAAAAACGGGGTTTTATTTAACGCGAATGATCCAGAGCGAAGTTTACGAGACGGTATGAGTCATGTTTACATTGTGTGTTTTTGAAGACTCGTGGGGTCAATACGGTTTTGTAATTTTTTGACCGGCTTAAAGAATATTTGAAGAAAAAAATCCCACCACGATTCTAGGCCTACCATAGGCTTTCTTTGGGCGAAATAGGAAGAATTGTGATTTTTAATTTTTGTGCCACTAATTCTCATTTTGGCGCGGTCTGAGTAGAAATTCCTTCTTAATAGCACAACAAGTAATCGCCGCGAAGAACCCAAAGCAAAATTCTCCTGAAAAGTACGAAAGGACTAATAAAAGATATAAACGAAAAACACAAATTATATTTGGCAAATGCTATTAGATCCAGTGAGAAGATATCTGTAAAATAATTGGCCTTTGTAAACGAGAACAATGGGCCAAATATAAGAAATATGTTGCATTCGCTTCGTCAGTGTAAAAAATTTAAGTGCCAGCTCAATTTTTTCCAATGAAGAAGGGGCAATTGCCTTGAAACGTATATTTGTTTTATCTGGTGCCATTTAAAATCAGGGGCTTGTGTGGTCCGGTGACGCTACAATTTCACGCAACTAGAAAAAAAGACACATAGCCTGTAGAAAGTTTTCATTTTTCTAACAGGGTGCAATAAGCACTTCATCGTTACAAATGGAATATGTACGATGCACCATAAAGTGACCATAAAGCGGGGTTAACTTTATATGATAGTGTTTCATTTGGGTCACAGAAAAAAGTGTCTGTTGTCCATTATTAACCGGTGTCCATAATAAGCGAGTTAATGTTAGAGAAAATGTATGGACAAACAACACTTTCTGTATTAAGCGGGTTCCGTAAAGCGAGGATCCACTGAACTTTTATTTACGTTAATTTTTGACAAATTTCCTGAACATATTTAAGATCCTTTGTAGAACGTCATCACTTCTGCATGCATTTCGCGCTATTTATTTAGATATTCTAACATACTCTGTCACCTCTATTTGTATTAAAACTTGAAACTCGACCGTTATTTTACATCTACACTGTAATTGATAATGGAGTCAAGATAACTTCGAAATATCATTTCTTCAGTAAATTTGATAAAAATATATGAAAAGCCAACAACTTTCACCGTCTAGTTTGAAGATTTAGCCTCAAAACATCAAAAATAACGTATCTTTTACCACTTTGGCCGTTGCCATTGCAACGATTTTTGACGTCACGTGCTCGGTGATTTAAATTTAGTTGTTCATTGGTAATTTTTTTTTTAAGTTTTACTAAATGTTTAAGCTCAACATTATTGGTGTAGCTGTAACCGAATGCCAAAGATGGGAATATATAAACCATTACGAGCCACTTTAAGAAATATAAAATGATATTTTTAGCAACCATTATTGTTCTGGTAAAATGTAGAGCAAACTCATGGCCTTTATTTCAAAGCAAAATGAATTGTATCTTGTAAAAGGAAAACACAGGGCGTGCATAAACCACCTCAACTATTTTTATTGTCGTAAAGGGTTAATATCCTATTTACACTAGACTAGAAACAGACCAGTTTTCTGATTAAAGCAAAACCTCAGTGAATGGAATCTGGGATCCACGCATAGCTGTGGCCGCTAAAAATCGATTTCCTATAATACGGCGGGCTATTTTTGTCTCAGGTATACAGTGATCCTAGCTGATTCTACCGTCGAACCCAATATCAAGGTCCCTCAAGATTCGTCGGTTACACAACATGCAGAGTTTTTAGCTTGCTTGTGTGACAAAGGAGATCCCCTAGAGCACCTTATGGTTCTTTGCTGCTACCCACTTCACGTGGCAATGAACGTATGGAAGGAAATATCTTCAAAATATACCTTAATTCGTCATGGAGAAGGTACATCAGACTGTGATCTAAGCAGTGGAGATTGGGCTTTTGTTTCATTTCCAGAGACAATTATTCCACACCGCACACAACACGGTGATAATGAAGATATCTACGTAAGGTAAGTATCACTAATAAACCCGGGCCAAACGAGGACAAGAGTTGATGAAACTGCAAACTCTCGCTCTCATTTGCATGGCCTGAGACTCTTATGCCCTCTCGCCGACTATCATCCGCTCTCATCGACTTTAAGGTTTCCTCAGCGATTTCAGGAAACGAGGGAACATGGCCATTAACTTTTGGGAAGTTGTGAACACCCAATTCCGGATTTGAACGTGCTCAAACCTTTTTTGTGATAATCGAAGAGAGTTTTATGGACGCTCGTCCTCGTTTGATGATAGTCGATGAGAGTTGGCGAAGGCACTCTTATGAGACTCAACTTCTACCCTCGTTTGGCCCGGGCTTAATAGGTGCAGTAACGAATTGCTTCTTTTGCTATGCTTTCAGCTCAAAATTCCAAACAAGCGTGTGAAAATGTTTTGTCAATATTGTGATTTAAACTGAAAATTTGTCGTTGAACGATTGACACTGATCAGCATGCACAATACGAAGTTCCTGTGCAATATTTACTACTTTTGCTGTTTAACCAGCTTCTAAGCAGCGATCGCCAACTCCGAGTATCCGTTTAAATATTCTCGTTAATTAAGAAAAAGTGGTTCTGATTTCTCGGCCCCATGGACATTTCTAAAGTTAAAGTTAAGACTCTCGAAAATTACTAAAGATTACACGTCTACTTTCAGGTATTATGTAGATTGTAAGTAGCACTCTATAAGTAACACTCTATTTTATCAGTGTTATTCTGTGCTAATTGTGTTCCTCATAATTTAAAAATTAATCCTAAGTTTTTATTCCAAATTAAAAAATGCTCAAGTTATTGCCAGCGCTATAGTTGGTCAGTTTGGGTTCATTATCACTCCATAAAGCAGGCTGCCTACGTCGCGCGTGCATTATTACTCAACATATGCACGCAAGCTACGTCATGGATTTTTGTTTTGTTTTTTTTTGTTTTTTTTGCCGAGGACAAAATTTGAGAACCAGTCTGTCCGCCGGCCATTATGGCTACAAAAATACGAGTTCGAATTCCTGACCACCGACATAAGTGACGGTGTTAAAGAGTGCTACAGTCAAAGTGAGGCACCTATTGAAAAGAATAAACGGTTTGCAGAAACCCGCTTTTGGTGGAAACGCAAGCAAAAGCTACGAAGAGCTCGACAAATTGAGCTATTAACTCTTTCCTGAAAAGTAAGGAAACTTACATTAAATATAAGTTTACGTAAATACGGACTACAATACACATCACAAACACTAAAACGTAAAACCGATTTTAATTAAAGAAATGAAAAAGTGCTCCGTATAGAGACTTCACACTTGTTTACATTTTTGTCGACAGGAAAGCAACATTCACTCGTTTATTCAATTACATGTTTTCTGGCAGCTGTTGTTTATATCATTTAACAGCTATCCTTTCGAAATACAAATTAGTTAAAGACCGAGTTAAACTTATCGTCTTCCTGTACTGGTGTAGAAGAGGTCGAAAAGGGCAGAGAAGTTTGAAGTCGACGAGTTTTGAATTTGCAGCGGATGAGCAAGGCAGGAACTATATGTCACTATGACCCACGACGAGACCAGCAAAAACCACCCTGGTGGACTTCAAGCTTCGAGAAGACGGCTCGTACGAAACAGAGAGTGAGACCAACGACTATCGAGCGCGGAGCTTGTATATCTCCAAGCTAAATCCGAAATGCGAAGCTCTTTCTCAGCAACCTCAGCGCGACTGGAATGAAGTCTGGAATGAGAACCGTCTGTTTGGTGTCAGACCTCTCGAAAACATGATGAAAGAAATAAGTACAAAGGTCAAGCTTTCCAAAGTTTACACAAATCACTGTGTTCGGGATACAGTGATAACCTTGTGGTCAGAAGCCGGTTTGTCAGATCGCCACATCTGCCACATTTCGGGCCACAGAAACCCGAACAGTCTCCAGCATTACAATTCTCGCCCGTCGTCTACCCAGCTCAGAAAATGCAGTGATGTTCTGTCCAGTACTTTACAAGGGGCCAACCACACAACACAGAAGTCTCTGCGAAGTGATGAGCCTGTAAGTCAGCTCCAAACAGCAGAAGTGTCAGGCACAGTGGGAAAAATACACAGCCGATCATCCTCCACGACGATTCAAAGCGAAATGCTTGGCGGCATGTTCAATTCTTGACCATTCTTGTACCGTCGGTTCTGTGCAAATTATTTTTTATCCGCCCGAACGCAAAAATCAGTGAATCAGGGAACTGCTTCAAGTTTTTCAAAATTCCTTCTGCTGCAATAATTTCTTCACAATCGTTTTTGACGTTTTAAAAACGTTTGTTTCTTACCACAAAAAGAACGGTTTTGCTCTTCATTCAGCATTTAAGCCAATAGAAAGAAAGGACGTACATGTAAGGAGAAAGCAAATGTTTTCTCGTTTAAATGTCTTAACTAGAGTTTGTCGTTTACATTTCGTAAAAGAAATAAAAATTTTACTCCACGTGCATTGTTGAGTTATATAAGCATTTGGTGTTTTTTAAGTGGGAGAAGCACTCACTCTCTCTATGCACCTTTCTCGTGTTCTTAAAAATTCCCACGTGCTTATATAACTCAACAATGCACCCGGGTGCGATTTCATCTCTTTATTAAGTAACGATCAGGCATGATAATCATGCAAAATCCCATTTCATAGCTTACGTTGAAGAATCAATTTTCTAAATAGCTAACGTCAAGAAAAAGCCCGGTGTTATTTCTCTTTGTCTGAAGACCAAAAACTATAAAGGTAAAATAATCATTATTGTTTGCTTAGACAGAAGCTATACGGATATCTTACATGTTAATGCACAAGTTCTCTTAATTTTTTTTTTCTCTCAGATTTCTTGGTCATGGAAGGTTCCTGAAAAAAATCGCAGTGCGTTATGAAGAGGGTCATTGTGATCCTTCGATAACGTTCTTTAAAAAGATCAAAGAAGGCAGAGAAACGCTGTGTACCATTGAAGTCTCTCCAACATCCCTATCGCAGGTATTTGTTTCAAGAAAGGTAGACACATAATAGGCGTAGATCAGAGGGATACTTGGCAATGTCCAAAAATATTGTGCGTACGTGTAGTGGTATTTCAACTAGTTATAAGACAGGGATAACTATAGTTAGCTATTTCGGTAATGTGACCGCTTCTGTGTTCGCTCTAACTATAGTTAAAAAATTTCGCCTCGGTGATCCAAAACAATACAGTCTAACTAAAATTATATCCAAGCAGGGTTCATGGGTAAGGTATCACGGAAGGAAAATTGGCGTTTTCGTCGTCCCAAGTCAAATTGTGTGCAAACCATCAATGGTAACCCCAATAAAATATATATTTTCTGAAAGCTTACTGAATAAAGATTGTAATTTAGGATTTTGTTTACATCATATAGACCATAATAAGCAACGTCAGCATTTTCTTTGTAATTATGATGTTGTGCAACTTTAGGTTTATTTGAGAACACATTTACATGAGTTATGTGGAATTTGTGCTACATATATTGGTCTAAAAAACGGTGTCTCAAATTTTTTCTTTTCGTGCTCCATTAATTAACGAAAACGCCAATTTTCTTTCCGTGATACCTTTATTAACCCTATTGAGACCGCCCCCCCCCCCCATGTAACTTCCAGAATATTAAAGCAATCACCATGAAACTTATAAGATGTATTGTACGTCCGAAACTCTTTCTTTTGGTATACGTCACGTGGGATAGTGACGTCACATCACGTGACAGTTTCATCATGATGCCAAAACAGCCGCCATCTTGGATCTGCCATCTTGGATTTCAAATTTTTTCCAAAATGCCAGAAAACCACCCAAAATCACTGCAAAGTACTCAAAATAAATAAAAATGTGCTTTAAACCCGTAAAAATGTAAAAATAATGTCATTTAAGTTGATTTTCATAAACAGAAACACGCAAAATTACAAATTTGGGGAAACATGCCTGTCAAAATGACGTTGCCATGGTGATTTAAAGTTCCTGACACATCATCCAACCCTACCATATTGTTGCCAGATAAATTTTAGGAAAACTGAGAAAGTTTGGCAGCGTTTGGTTAAATCTTAAAAAAGTTATAAAAGTTCAAAGTCAGCGCGGGCCTCAAAAGCCCCCTCCCCCCCCCGGTCTGAATAGGGTTAAGTTTACAAAGGAATAACTTATCAAAATGTGACAATTCTTTTTGCACGTGCGAAATAAAGCGTGAAACAAGGGGGGGGGGGGAGAAAAACAACATGTCAAGAAATTACAAATAACCAATGGCTGCGGTCACATCTACGACGTGACTTAAGTTTAACTACAGTTACGGTAGTCTCAAGTTACGTGACGTCATATCTAACTGTAGTTAGTGCTTTCGGTCGACTTTGCGGTCACACCATTGCAGTTAACAACAGTTAGTTCTGATTAGCATTTGGATAATTTCGAATTAAAAATAAGTTCATGACAGCCCTTGTTGTTGATCCGTTAAATGTAAAAAAAAAGTTGACCGGCAAAAGCCGTGTCTAGTTGTTCCTTTATATTTTTTTCCGATTTTTGTTCGGCATCCCGGCACCGTAGAAAAAAGTAAAACAAGGTAAAACTTTTAACGGATGCTAGACGATGAAGAATTCAAGCTTTATTTTTGTTAACATTGGCTATATGTAATTATTTGGCATGTTGTTGTTTTTTTCCTCGCTTCACGCTTTATTTTGCATATTAAGAGGCAGTCGCCATAATTCCGGTCTGCCGATTTTCGGATCAGTGACACAATTGCCTTCAAACTTTGTCCACGAGTCTATCTTAATTCAAAAGCAAATGAAATCACCTTAGTTTTTGCAAATATCGCAAAATAAATTTTTTATGAATTTTTTTCGATTGGACGGCGACTGGCCTATTTTTAGCAATGGCGACAAGTGAAAAATAGGAAAATTGTCGAGTTCACCGCTTCAAAATTATAAGATATTAGGAATTGTTTTACTTTTCCTGGATTAAATTGGACCTTTATTTATACAAAGCACACAATTTCGGTTCGTTTAAAAGAAACTTACAATACGAAATAATTTTTTGTTTGCAGCCTACTTCGCCATAAACGCCAACAGCTCAAAAATGCACATTTTCAACGGGCCATTGCGCAAAAGTCCAACTACTTCCGCGTAATATTTGTATCCATACCAACTAAAAAGAAGTCAAAGAGCATAGAAATGTAAAAATATGTTGTGGTTTAAGCGAATTTTTAGCGCAGCTGACACAACAAAACATCATTTAAGACCCGAAAACCTCACCAGCTAGTCAAAAATATATATACTGTCGCCTACCTGCAAGACAACCGCACAAGGTCAAGTCCGCCATGTAATTAGATTTCGCATTCCTTTCTAGTTTTCGTCGAGCATAGTATTCGCAGAAAGTTTCGAATTGAAACCATTGCCCATAAAACACTTTGCACAAACCATATGATTCCGATAATCTGAACAAATGAAGGAAAGTAGCGGGCAGCACAACCGAAGAAATTAACCGAACACAATACATCGGCTTGAACGCGAACGTTGATTGAAAGTTGTGTCACGCAATCTAATCTAACCACGTTATGTGCCAACTGAAGAAATCAATAATTGACTGTACAAAATTTTATATATTGTTTCACGCTGTCCGGAGCCTGATGTTGTGCTTTCTTCGTGTGCACCATTTTGGTGAGTTTATATTGAAGCCAAGCGTGCATTATTTACGTAGAGTTTCTACGTAGGTTGTTTTGATTTTCTGATTTTGACCACTTCCGGTATAAGTGTGTGTTGGGGGGGAGGGGGGGGTGTTAGGTCGCTCGCGCATGAAGGGAAACTTCACTGTAGATTGCAGTTGTTTAAGCTCCATTTACATCAGAAATGGTTAAAAATGTTTGTTTGATATGTGTTGTGTTTACGGTGTGGCACACATTGTTCCTTAACAAGAAAATACTGAAACTGAGTGTTCTGTATAATGTCTCTTTTTTACGCGAAGGCGAGCGAGTACAGAGGCCAATAAAACAAAATCTCTGTTACGTTTATATGAATGTAATGTGAACTAGGTTTACCAACCTGATCCAATCGGGACAACCACTCCATGGAGTTTCATAATCTCCTTTGCCATCCGAACATTCAACATTTGAATGATTTTGATGGCTTTCTTACAACCGCGGTGGGTTGGATACTGGCATGGCCTGCGCTGTTTCCAGTATTCCCCAAGTGAATGACGATGCTTAGGACATATAAACATTTTACTTGCCTTTGATGGAGGCAATTCAAAAACACCGGCTCTGGCCAAAATAAGTTCGTGTTCCGTCAAATTTCCCGCGACAAATACAATACAATACAATGGCACGAAGTTAAGTGGTTAACTACCAGGCCCGTAGGCTGGGGGGTGGGGGGGGGGGTTCGGACGACCCCCCCCCATTGAAAAGGTCCGGTCTGCGGAATGATACCGCATATTGTCCGCTTAAAAGAATTTTCACTGACGTTATTTGTATTCAGGAGTGAATTTATTTTCAACAAAAATAACATAATAAACTAGTAAACCTTTCACCTGTATTCCCCTCTTTTTCAGTTTTCAGACTGGAACCAAAGGCAGATCGTGACACAACTGCATCTCATATTGATTCCACTGATTTGAATATATATTGCAGCCCGTTTAACAAATTTCAACAAGTTCTGAGAATTCGGAAGGGTAGGCTTAAGCAAAACGCTTTAAATATAATTTAATTCTAGTATGCAAAAGTCTCATTTTTAAAGCCATCGACATCTGCATGCTGTAGCAACTGAATGCGAGCATCGATGGGGAAAGTCGCTTGTCTAACCTTGCTCTTCTATGCATCCACTATGATACTCCTGCGCACCTTGACGCGAACGAAAGTAGGCTGTTGAGCTCACTTACACCCCGTAGACAATAAACTCTGATACGTAACGGTGGTAATGGCTTGGCCAGCATATAGGCTAGTACTCTAGGGCATACAAATTTTTCAGCATCGTATTTTTTCAGTTCAGGCTGGAGCTTTTTTCAAGTTAAAATGAAAGGCAATATTTACTGGCAACGGATCACATATCTCTACCCTTTCGCGATGAGATCAAGGCTCATCGCGCAAGTGAAAACTAGCTCCGGACCAATGCAAACACGTACAATGCTATGTGGCGTTAAAGAAAAGCTCGTTTATATAGGAATGAGTGAAAATACTAAGTGCAATCCTCTGTTGTGAAATCTTAGACTTTATGTGCTTCCAAAATAAAAGAAAAATCGCCATAAAGTAAAAAAAAAATCCCCATGGAAGCGTACCCCCTGTTGGATCCTCGAAAACGGCGGCCCTTACGGGCCAGTTAACCAGGTCTATAGTCCAGTCCCTGAACTCTCCCTTCCGCGCGCCCTTTAGTCTACAGCTCTTCAAAGCTGGCTTTGTAACGCCCCTGATAGCATTTTGTGTGCACTGCTAAAGTGAATAAAGAGAAAAAATTACTAAGCAAATGTTCAGTCTACAACTGTTTGGTCCGCTTTAAGAGAAAACGAACCTACCCGTGCAAAAACCAGGCTACGGGCCTGACTACGGAATCATTACAATCTCCAAGGCGAACGGGCTCGGTTATTCCCCTCGAATTACCACAACTACCTTTGTACTTCGAAGTGTATGACAGAAAGCACAACTCCTCCATTTTGTTGGAAAATGTGAAAACTTCACGAGAACAAGACAAAGTATGATTGACATGTGCTGGATGGCGGCGGGTTTTATAGGCCTCTTTTTGTTTCTGCTTTTTTCATTCCTGATCATCCGCTTATCTTTATCATTTACATAATTTTTTACAACTTAACAGAAACTATATATCATTTTACTAAAGTGAGTTTTTTGTATTTGAAAAGTGAACGAAAAATTTTACAGATGGTAACATCAAGAAAGGAAGATATACCGGAAGTGGTCGAAATCAGAAAATCAAAACAACCTACAATAGGTAAATAATGCACGCTTGGCTTCAATTAAACTCACCAAAATGGTGCACACGAAGACAGCACAACATCAGGCTCCGGACAGCGTGAAACAATATTTAAAATTTTGTACAGTCAATTATTGACTCTTGGAGAATTATTTCTTCAGTTGGCACATAACGTGGTTAGATTAGATTGCGTGACACAACTTTCAAATCAACGTTCGCGTTCAAGCCGATGTATTGTCGAATGTATTTTGTTCGGTTAATTTTTTCGGTTGTGCTGCCCGCTACTTTCCTTCATTTGTTCAGATTATCGGAATCATATGGTTTGTGCAAAGTGTTTTATGGGCAATGGTTTCAATTCGAAACTTTCTGCGAATACTATGCTCGACGAAAACTAGAAAGGAATGCGAAATCTAATTACATGGCGGACTTGACCTTGTGCGGTTGTCTTGCAGGTAGGCGACAGTATATATATTTTTGACTAGCTGGTGAGGTTTTCGGGTCTTAAATGATGTTTTGTTGTGTCAGCTGTTATTTCAAAGTTTTGTTAAGCTAGGACGTTTGCGAAATATTGTGTTATTCATGCTAAATTCGTTTCGCGTGAGCGACTTTCTTGTGTCAATGTAAATAAACATGCTCGCAACAACAGCAAAGTTGCTGCCTGGGTACTGTACAGGCCCGTAAATGATTCCGGCCCGCAAATGATCCCGGGACCGCAAATGATCCCAATTTGGACCGCAAATGATCCCAGTACCGGAAATGATTTGTGTAAATGAAACAACAGAATACTTGGAATGGCGTGGACTTTGTATTTATAAAAGACAAGTTTCTCAGGCATAAACGCAACGATAAAAAGCGGTGACAATAATGCGCTAAATAACAAACATGTGACTATCTAAGTTTTCATTTAGAAAACGCACCTAAGAAATAAACATGAATCTTCGAAGACGCCTCTGCTGTCTAATTAACCAAGGTAGACACGAGCTTCCTTTTTCCTTGGAAGCGCACAAGATTTCTACGTGCGAATTTTGGAGATTATGACAGATTTGTAGTTTATTTTCAAACCATTATTTGAAAACACATTTTCCTTCGCAATTCGTTCTTGCAAGTATTAAATGAAATACAGTAAACGATTGAGTTATTACCACCACAGCGTCTCTGGGTAGATTTATTTGCATAACGCACGCGTAGAGCTGTCAACTTTTACACGTGCAAATTTCCTACCGCCAATCAATCTGTACTGAAAACTACGGGAAAATGAAGTCAGCCGTTTTTTAGAGAATTTTCAGTTGCCTTTAAGTTCCAGAACATTGTGAAAATCCTGTATCAGAATTTATTTCAGTGGCTTGATAAAGACATTCAAAGAAAAAAATAAACCACAAATTTCGAAATAGAGTAGCTCGAAAACAAGAGTCGGAGATCGATATGATTGAAATCAGCAACAAAACACAACTTTCTTCCAAACTTTTCGTCTAGACATTGTCGCTATGAACGCTGCGTGACTGCGTGTGAATGCATGGCTATCAGCTAAAAGCATTTCGCCGCAAATAAATCATCCCTTGATTGGAGAGAGTTCATATTTCTGTTGGTTGGATTGTTAAACTTTATGCCACGCTTTAGTTTAGTAATCGGTGCATATTTATCAGCTATATCGATAAAGTTGTGGTTTTGAATAAAAACGTTCAAATGCGGTACATTCTCTCGCGTTGTTCTTATTGTTGTATTATTTATAAAGAAATGGATTAAATAAATTTAAATCCCCTGTCCAAATTCTATAGTCCACGCATATCCATCATTTGCGGTAAGGCGACTGTTTCCGGTCCGGGGATCATTTGTGGTTCAATTTGGGGATCATTTCTGGTCCTGGGATCATTTTCGGTCCAATTTGGGGATCATTTGCGGTCCCGGGATCATTTGCGGGTCGGGATCATTTGCGGGCCTGTACAGTACGCTAAAAATTCGCTTAAACCACAACATATTTCTACATTTCTATGCTCTTTGACTTCTTTTTAGTTGGCATGGATACAAATATTACGCGGAAGTAGTTGGACTTTAGCGCAATGGCCCGTTGAAAATGTGCATTTTTGAGCTGTTGGCGTTTATGGCGAAGTAGGCTGCAAACAAAAAATTATTTCGTATTGTAAGTTTCTTTTAGACGAACCGAAATTGTGTGCTTTGTACAAATAAAGGTCTAATTTAATCCAGGAAAGGTATAACAATTCCTAATATTTTATAATTTTGAAGCGATGAACTCGACAATTTTCCTATTTTTCACTTGTCGCCATTGCTAAAAATAGGCCAGTCGCGGTCCAATCGAAAAAAATTCATAAAAAAATTATTTTGCGATATTTGCAAAAACTAAGGTGATTTCATTTGCTTTTGAATTAACATAGACTCGTGGGCAAAGTTTGAAGGCAATTGTGTTACTGATCCGAAAATCGGCAGACCGGAATTATGGCGACTGCCTCTTAATGTTCATCTCACACGTGCGAAAATAATTTTCACATTCTGAGTGGTTGTTCGTTTGTAAACTTAAGACTTACCCATAAACCCTGCTTGGGTATAACTATAGTTAGTCTGCATCGTTTGGGATCACCGACATGTAAATTTTCTAACTATAGTTAGAATGAGCAGAGAAGCGGTCACATTACCGAAATAGCTAACTATAACTATCCCCGTCTTAACTATAGTTAGTAGCCTAAATGTGACCGCAGCCAATGTTAGCAAAAACAACGCTTGATTTTTTGGGCGTCTAGCATCCGTCAAAAGTTTTACCGTATTCCATTTTTTCTACGACGCCGAGTTGCCGTACAAAAATAATAATAATAAAAAAAACAACAAATAGAGGAACAACTGGACACAAACTGGGTCAACTTTTTTTTTACATTCAACTGACCAACAACAAGGGCTGCCATGAACTAGTTTTAATTCGAAATTATCCAAAAGCTAATTAGAACTAACTGTAGTTAACTGCATTGGCGTGACCGCAAAGTCAACTGAAATCACAAACTACAGTTAGGTATGACGTCACGTAACTTGAGACTACCGTAAGGATTCGAATTAGCGCCCGAGGCGCTTATATACTTTTGGCACCTCAAGGGAGGGCGCTTATTCGAAACAGGGCGCTTACTCATTTAATTTTTCGAGAAATAACCAAATGCTCAAAACAAAACTTAAACAAATATTAAGATACCAAGCAATGACAGAAACTGTAACAGTAGCAAATTGTTGAAAGTTCAGTTACTTTTAAACGAATTGTTCATTTTAGCAGTAAATAAATACGTGTACCGTACGGTGAATGTTCATGCGTTTATCTATTCGACGTCGATGTCTTCAGTAGGGGCAGTTATCCACAATAGAAGGAGCTTATTAGAATAGGGGCACTTATAAGAATGGGGGCGCTTATTAGAATGGGGGCGTTTATTGGAATAGGGGCGCTTATTGACAAAAACACATTCGAAGGGAGGCGCTTATTTGGAAGGGGCGCTTATTGGAAGGAGGGCGTTAAATCGAATCATTACGGTAACTAAAGTTAAACTTTAATTACGTCGTAGATGTGACCGCAGCCAATTACTTAGTCGTAAATGTGGGCAGCTAAGCGATTTCTATTTCAGTGATTTTACAAGAAAAGTTTTATGCCAAGATCAAATGTCTTGGAATGTTAATAACGGCTGTCCCGTCTTTTGTTAAGAAACAGATAAACCCACCGCTTAACAGACAATTTACTTCGCAAGATGTACCTCCTGATTTAGGTGAGTGCCATTCATTGACATAAGCTAAAGCTCGCTTCATGTTTGTCACTTATTTATCGCCCAGAAAGTAGTAATATAGTAAGTGGTTTAACCCAGAAGTATCAGTAGTTCATATACATTAGGGTGATTATCCGGGTGTGAGTAGCTCTAAAAAGAACTGTTGTGACACCGGACGGCTTATCTTACGAAGCAATACCTTCAACGTGTGTTCTACAAGAACAACTACAGTACTGGCTTTATCAGTCGAAACACTCGCTGAACCACTAAGAGCACTTCTGATACCATTGTGGAGTTGACAACTCTGCAATATCAACGTAACTCACGATTAACTTTCTTTTGTTTTCTTAAGCATCTCAGTGTTCCAAAAGCCTTAATCCTTGAATCTGATTGGCTAATTGCACGCGTTCCAGCGTACCGTATTTTCCCATCTGGCCTGGACACCGGTTCGAAATCATTTTGCAGCGTCGGACTAACGAACACGTGAAAGTTTCGATCTCCGATATCGAAAAAGCTGTTCACTAACCGTTGTAAATTGCTGAAGTGAGTCGCTGGGTTGAAACTCGGGTTGGAACTCGGAATTTTTTTCCGAGTTTTTCAGTTAATGCAAAATTTATCATGCTATAAATTGCTGAAATGACAAAAAAGCAGTGGAATTAAAGGATTTAAAGTTCTTCAAAAGTCGAGTATTTATTTATTTCTCAACAAAATCGAGTGGTAGTTTACTGTTTGTAGTTTGCGGTTGTTTGTGCATTTCGAAATTCTTGTCACAACAAAAATATACAAAATTGACCATGTCGTACGTTCTATTTAATATCTTCAAAAGTATTTACAGCAATGAAGTTTTCAATATCTCATTTAAAAGGGCACAAAATATCCTTTCTAGAAAAAATATAATATTCTTCATACACCGAATGCAAATATGGCGGACTACTCGGTTGTTGCCTGGGACGAGCTGCATGAAAGTGAGGCTAGTCAGGCTTCGGTGTTGTGTTTTGACAATGCTTTCATACAGAAGTCTTGCTTATTCATCGATCTGGTGTGTTTCTTTTCGCTGCTGCTACGAGTTGCTGTGTTTCTGAATGCCACGAGAAGTGATAGAAGTGTTCACTGTTTGCCTCTAAGGGAAAAAGTGGATCAATGCAATTCGTTGAGACGAAACAAAGGAATTCGCGATCGCCGCGAGAACTACCGGTATTGAGGTTTGTTCGCTACATTTCAGGTTCGAAGATCTTAGAAAATTTCGTTTAAATGACGAGCTTATGTGGTGTCTGGTGCTGTTCCAGCACGAGTTGCATGGCCAGTACCTTTCCCAAGGTAAAGGAAAGCTCCACTTCCAAGACATCCTCTGTCTCAAAAGAAGATGTTCATGTTCGGCTTTGTTCGCGTACGATCCACTCGCACGGAATCGCACGATCAAATACTAACCAAGTGAATGAAATTCAACTGCCCCGATAGTTAAAGCTAGTGAAAGCATTGAGCCAAATAAGAACGACTTGGAGCTAAATGTGATCGCTTACACATTTTTCTAAGATCTTCTAACCTTATATGTAGCGAACAAACGTTATTAACAGTTCCTGTGGCGATTGTGAACTCCTTTGTGCTCCTTTCTTTCGTCTCAGCGAATTGTATCGGTCCAATTTTTCCCTAAGAGGCAAACAGTGAACACTTCTATCACTTCTCGTGGTATTCAGAAACACAGCAACTCATAGGAGTAGCGAAAAGAAACGCACCAGATTGACGAATAAGCAAGACTTCTGTACAAAACCATTGTCAAAACAAAACACCGAAGCCTGACTAGCCTCGCTTTTATGCAGCTCGTCCCAGGCACCAACCGAGTGATTCGCCATATTTGCATTCGGTGTATAAAGACTTAAAACGTTAAAAAAAATTGAATCACAAAATAAATAGTAAAAAAAAGGTCACAAAGAGATAGTGCAAAAACTCTCTACTGTGTCCAAATGTGAGGTCTAACCAAAAATTCAGTTCGAATTCCTTGTACTAAGACTATCCGCAGTAGGACTGGCAATGCAATACTGGGGAATGGCCTTGATCACTACTCAGTGTGTGTTGCTTTGGCTGCGCTCAGTACAAAACTCCCCGTTTCGGGATCTTTTTGGCTACAGGTGTGGCCTTTAATCTACATAATAGTGACTGAAAGAGATCAAATTAAAAAAAAAAACATACAAAGCATCATCCCAGCAAAGCTGAGGGGGAAACCGCCATATCACTGATAAGCATAACAGAAAACAGGGTGCGGAGGGAGAGGGAATAAAGAGGGCTCAACTGATCAATCAGCTTAACCAGACTAGACTTATAATATCATCAACTGACAACACCTATTCACGTACTTGACTATGAAAATGACGTCATCCACTCGGGTTGTCGAAACGTTAGTTACCAACAACAGTTCTATAAAATCGTTCAAAGAGTAAACATTACACGTGCCATATGTCAACACGCAGAAACAGAGCACTGTTCGAGTCTTCTTTATTTTTTAATTAAATAACACTTAGCGGATATGCTTTGTATTGAAAAAAAAACGTTTATGTGGATAACTCGCGGCGTGCGTTTCATTGTTTTAAAATATTCTTTTGGAAAATGCAGGTAAAGTAGAATCGTTGATTTGGCTTGATTTTAAGTTTTGAGGTGGCTTTTTATCACTCGTGAATTTCTTTCGTTCTTAGTAGTTGTATGAAATAAAAAAAGAAATATTGATAGCAGTGTTCACGTATCGAACAAGAACAGCGCACCAATTGTTATCAGTCTACGTATACGGTTTGTCCTATTAGTAGAACAAGTTTTTATAATTGTCCTCAGAGCTCACATTTTAACACTGAGGTGGCTGTTCTTCATCAACGTAATAACTATTGGCATCAAGGGAAACGATCACCATTCCACAACATACGTGTACATTTTCTGACTTGTGAAGTAACTAACTTCATATTTTTATAATAACTTTATTTGTACCTTTCGTATGGCAGCTAGTCTCTTTGAGCAGAGAACGGACGTAATTACTTCAGAGCAAATTAGGGAAATAAAGGACGACGTAGGAACCTGCTGGCATGATCTTGGAATAGAACTTCAGATTGAACCAAAAGCAAAAGTTGACGATCTTCAGCAAGATTGCAATGAAAACAAAGAAAGAGCTCGGAAGGTCCTGGAAATGTGGTTAGATCAAAAAGGGACAGACGCTACGGTTGGACGTCTTGCATTGGGCCTTTTCACTATAAAAAGAAGAAGCATTGCAGAGAAGCTGCTTGGTATGTATTTTTATTCGAAATCATTTCAGTGTTTCAAGTCTTTGTTTTACCGTGCAAACATTTCTAGCTAGGATGCGATACATTAGGCATTTATTACCTTCAGATAGATGCCAATGAGTCTTACAGCCAATAACGTCACGGCAAAACTGACCAATGAGTCTTTGTCCAGATAAGCAGACATTTATTTTAATTTACATCAACGAGCCGAAAAAAACCGGGATATTATTTTGGATGTTAGAAAGAAAGAAATTTCAAGATCTACCGAGAAATTTTCGTTTCGACCTATCAGCGGTATCATAAATAGTGGCTTGTTTACCTGTGTGCTTCTGATGTAAATTAAAATGAAATTATGGACAATACCACAACCGCCGTGTACGAACACATAAAAGCGACGCTCAAGGTTATTGTTCGCCCATAGGACAGAATAATATAAAGGTAATACAAAAGATTTTTTCTGCTCAATCAGGAGGCAGCATTCAGAGAGCTGTTTGGAACTGGTGTGGTAAGACTCGTTCCCCAGGGGCTACTGGTTTTTGCACCAACTTTTTTTCGCCATTTTTTCCCGCTGTTTCGACTTTCCCTCGCCCCCGCTAACTGCCCCTGGGTCTTACAGCCAACCAACGCAGAGATACTGCTGTCTTTTTTGTCTATTTGTTCTTTGTTACACTTCGTTGGACTGGACTTTTTTTGTCATCAATATAATTTTACTTTAATTTTGATTTCCTTCGTAACACCACATAGAAAAGCCACATAAACTAAAATAGAAAACTTTCCCAGCCACAAAAATGAACCGAGGCCATGAAAGAGTTTTGAAACACACACAATCACAATAAGAAAAAGACGGAATTATGAAATTTGCAACATCAGGACGCATAAACTATTGATTAAAATTGCCTGCATGAAAAACTGCACTTTTTGGAAAGCATGCAGAATACAATTTTTACCTGTCTTAAGTTTTTGTAATATCTTATATATATGTAAGTATTAGTACGTTTTTGTTGTATATAAAAATAAAAAAAAAATTAAATTAAATAAAAATTACCTGAGTGGAAATACTGTGTTTAAATAAAGTTCAATTGTTTAATGTTATGTTTTATGATGAATTACTGTCGTAATCAATGGCTATGACGGAGCAATGCGAATTGACACAACAGATGACAACTTTTCACAAACTTAACAATCATTATTCATTATTCATCATTCAGAGAACAAAACTTTCACGCAGAAATATGCGTCGATTAGTGTTCAAAGAAGCTGGAAACAATGAATCTCCGTATGTCGAGCAAAAATGATTTCAAAACATATTTCGATCTTATTATCGATTATTGAGAATGCCACGGTTATAAAAAAAAAGTTAAAGCTAATAGAGCAAAGGCTAAAACGTCTTCGACAACAACAATCGCTCACTTCTTTTGGTTTTTGGTTTTTCTAATGGTTAATAGCTTTGGGCAACTCGAGAGATACCCAGGGGAAGACGAATCCAACAAAGAATCTAAAAGAATCAAATGATGGGCAGCCACAGTTACCTAACCCTGGAAATGACGACAGAAGGAGAGAAACGCTTGAACGTATGTATATGCATTACTGTACCCTAAACAATGTAAATCAAGTTATCAGGATTAATTATAAAGACGCAAGTGTTTTACTGGAAAAAAGACCACTAGCTAATAAAATTGATGCGAAATTACCACCCGGACTGTACTGGCGTATTTTCATATCCTTACTAGTGATGACATTTGACGTTATTTCGGGTCATTGCACTGCTGCCAAAGGCCGGTTGAAAGATGGCAAGAGACAGAGAAATTAATTTAGCTAAAGCCGACTTAAGATCTTCACTTAGGAGCAGCAAAATACAAGCATAAAGGTTTCCGCACAGGTGGGGACAAGATCGACGCAGAGACATGTAGCAGCGACAAAATCATGTTTTGTTCACACTGTAATGACATGAAGCAGGGACGTGTAGCGGCCGGGGACATGTAGCAGCGACAAAATCACATTATGTACACACCCAAGAAAATGTAGCAGGGACATGTCCCAGAGACATGTTGCAGCGACACGTCTCCTCTTGTGTGCTGATAAGTTTTGGCACATGCAACACGAATTTTGCGGCAATTTTGTTCCTGCGACATGTTACACGGATGTTCAACTCGTTGAAGTTTGTAGGAAATGTGGCAGGAACAAAATGTTGCAGGAATGTGATGCCCCCTCGTGTAGACGGTTTTGCAGCATGTCTCTGCAGCAGAATGTAGGACAAACGATGGCGACGACGACGCTGTAGTCAAAATCTAGTAAGAAGAACAATGTCACTCGTTCGCGTTGCCACGAGAACATACAATTCATATATCTTCTCACCACCGTGTCGATTATCCTCTCTGTATTAAAAATAAACAAGAAATGGATCTGTTAAGATCGCTACCAGGTAGGTATTTTTCTCCAGCTTTTTGCAAACATTCTCCGTTGCGCCGACTTAATTTGGTCTGTAGAAAAAAATGACTCGCCGCATTTTTTTTTTTTTTCATTTTTTTTTCCGTTTGGCTTATACAGGCAGCAAACTATATTCATCATCTCATGCAAAGTCCCAAGAAACTTCCACAAAATCGAAACGCTGTTGTTGTTGTT